>NC_051154.1:240172073-240291910 GCF_013339745.2 Dermacentor silvarum | reverse complement strand
GTGCACTTCATTCATTAGCACCATATTCTCAGATGGACTCGCGTCGCTTTTAAATCGTGTAGTTTATGCGACTCGCCTTGGCTTCGGAGGTGTCGATACAGTTCACCTAAATTTTCTCTCGGCAGGTGCTCTCTTCGATTTTCATCTCTTCATTCTGCAGGCGTATACGTTGCGCACCTGTCACACCCCCTCTCTCTTCCTTCGTTATTAAGCAGTTTTCAGTTAGGTGGCAAGAGCAAACTCCACAATTAAACAAACGCCTTTTGGGGCACAGTGCGTGTGGCGCATTTTTCGCTCGTGCCGGTGTTGAAGGTGCCGATTTTTCGTGAAAGGTAAGAAGGCGATCTGTACGTGTGTCTCGTGTTGACTGGCAATTGTATTGGTACGAGCCGAATAAAAGACATTGTAGGCATAACGTAATAACTCGAAAGGCAAGTATATGGACTAAGGATCGCACGTGGTTGTGATTAAGGAAAAATAAAGTCTGAGCGGAGAATGTGCTTGAACCGAGGGCGGCAAGGAATTATTGCAGTAAGATTACCAAAATTTGGGGGTGTAGAGTGGATTTGATTCGCGCCGAACAGGAGTAACAGGTGATTGCTGGTCTATAGATATGGCTTTGTCCTCGAGGGACTTAGTAGGCTTTGTGATGATGATAGATATCTGATAGCCTTGATAGCGTAAATCTGCTTCCTTACAAATACTACGGCACTTGCCCGCTGATTTTGCGGCTTCCCATTTTTACTCGCGTGACGAGTCGCGGGAAAATAAGTTTTAATAAATGGTACGGTTCTTTTAGGTGAAATTTTGTATATGCGAACTTCAGGAGGTTTCGAAGGTGCGCGCGCGCGTTTAACTCTGTGAAAGGCATTCATCAAAGGTGGCTTCCCCTCAGTAAGGTCCGATTCTGCGGAAAACACCATCCTTTCTTGAGTCGCATAAATTAGTATATTGAAAACGGAAAACAGTTCGGCGTTCATATAACTGATGACGCTACCGTGGCAACGGTAAGTACTGCAATGAGTGAATGAATGAATGCCAGCCGGGATCGAACATGGCCCCTGACGGTTCTGAGCGGCCCTGAACCATTTGTACAGAACTCCCTCGTTTATTGCCATGAGTGTAATTTTGGTGAGAAATATCTGCTAGAACACCAGTTAATGCTGTTGGAAAAGTTAATTACACGAAAGGACTCGTGAAGCCGACAATGTAGAAGAAAACCTCCAACTATATATATTGGATCGAATTCCTCGCTACGAAGCGTGTCACGCTCTCGCCGCGTGCTGGATGCTGCTGATGCAAGTATCATCCAGTAGAAGGATTGCAGTATGACAAACGGAGCATATTTACGACCAGAGCAATTTTATGCTGAATAGCAAAACGCCACATTCACAGCTGCGGCAAGTCGTGACTATATATAGTGTGTCAGTGCAATGCTTTTGGGAGCATATACAAGGGACACTAGTCGTGACCAGAGCTGACTCAGGGTAGTGCAATGGGGCATCTCAGCGTGCCTCCAAAGTAGTCCCGGCGAAAGATAACTTGTTCCCGCTTTTCACGACATACGAGCACCAGCCCTGGTGGCTCGCGCAGTGGTTTGGAGGCTTCCGGAACGGATTGCACATCGAAGTTTCCCCGTTGATCTCGCGCGTGTGGAAGTCGAAGCACCTGATGATGAACGATTCTGTTTTTCAGCGACGCGCACTCGGTGTTGTGCACACATGGTCGTCGTCTCTGCGCTCTGATGATTGGCTTCGCAGCTGCTCACTCGGATCGAGCGAAATGGCGCGCTCGGCGTCGCGCTACGCGATGGATCATCGCGACGAGCACGCGTGTGCAAACCAACGGCACTGACGTCGACCTACAGCAAAGCTGCATTCGTCATAGCTTGTGACGTATGCGTCTAGCGCTGAAGGCAGCTGCGCTTATGTCCCGTCCTCGCGCGGTTTGCTGCCGTTATTAGCCTCGGCGCCCAATCAAGGCCACTTAGTGCATACTCTTACAAGACGCTGTGCTCCATCAGTATAGCTGTCGTGAGCCGGCGTGCGCTCGGCACGATTGCCGCCATTTAGTTCTCGTAATACACCGTTTCTGGGAAAGAGCGTTTCTAGTCCGCAGTTTCCGGCCGTCCGCGTGCGTTCGTACAACAGCAATGGTGAGCTCGATTATAAGCGCGTTTCGTTTTGTTCGGCGTCTGAGTGTGATGCCCTCGCGCCATAAATCCCGTTACGAGTGCGCTGACCTTGGTATTGCCCCGTGTTGCTGCCGTCTCGCTGTAGGCGTCTGGCGGAAAGCCATAGGGCTGCGTGTAGTATGCCCGCGCTTTGATAGTGGGCTTTGGTTTGGAGAGTACTTGAAGCAGGAGTAATACCTAATGCAATACCTTTGTAATACCTAATGGAAGTGTTTCTTGCTGCCATCGGTAGGATGCCTTTAGTCTGAGCAAGCATAGAGATGCGTGGACTTCTTTGAAGCCTGACTTCGGGTTCACTGGGCAGCTTTCTGCTTCTGGTTATTTTTTTGCCTTACGTACACTTTCGACATCGGTCACTGGCTTTGACATGGGCTTAACTATAGCGTATACGCGGCTTCGCCTTTCCTCTGTCTATGCTCACTCAACACGAGAATGGTCGAGACACTCGGCGGCGTTTTGTGTTCTGCATCTTGGAACCAAAACACTTAAACGCCGACATATATTTAATCGTGATGTATAGCGAGAGAGAGAAAGATAAGGAAGGCAGGGATGTTAACTAGTCAGGAGTTCGGTTGGCTACTCTACGCTGGAGGAAGGGGAAGAGAAAGAAGGGAGGGAGATATGAGTATAGAGTCAAAGGCGCTCGTACAAACCAGACGTTCTCAGAAAGCACAAAAGTGCCTTCTGAGCCGATGAATCGGTGGGGACGGTGTTCTAGTCTAGTCTGTTCACTCAGAGGACGATCATCGTGGTGTAATGTAGAAAAAAAAAAAAAAAAAAAAAAAAAAAAACCAGGCGTGAGAGTTCTGTTAGCTCACATCCGTCCACCGTGACCTATAATTGGATCTAGGTCACCACATGGCGCATGCTGAAATCTCATTTCAAAGGTACATTGTCGCTTTGCTCACTGCAGTTGCACGTGGTACAGATGCTGTATTATGAGTACTGCATCGCTCGTGCCATTACAGTATGTTAGCAATCTTCACTTGGCGAAGCGTTTATGTTCATTTTTGTAAGCACTGCTTGGGGTAATAGCTCCTGGTGACAGAGCGCGCTTTGCTGAACGGGCGAGTGCTGACAAAGTTACTCGGTCACCCGAGACGCTTGACATGAGAGGCCATGGTCTCATGTCATGTGTCCGAGACAAGCGCGCACGCTTCGTTTCCGGAGACCTGGCAGTGACTACGTCACGACGTTGCTCCGCCGTGATGCACACGTGTCGTTTGGAAGAGTTCTGTTTTTAATCGGAGTACACCCCACTAGGCGTTCGGTGCACGCTCGTCACGGTTTGACTGCGGGCGGCTTAGCGCTTCCGCCTTGAGCGTTGCGGGGGGTGCCGCATCGGACGCTCTGTCGGTTCGCCTGCAGCGGAGAGCGTTTTCGTATACACGTTTCACTTGGCTGAACTGGCGTCGCAACTGCCCCCCCATCCCCGCGCCTCCACTGCCTTGACGTCAGATGTGTGCCACAGTGTACTCCTTTAACGCGCACATGTTCTAGCTGGTCGTTCGTTTCACTCCATGCGTATTAGAGCCACACATGAGATGACCGAGTTGAGCTTTAAGGACACACTCGCGAGCGCCTTCTTGGCTTTTCCAAATTGATTCACGAAAAGAACCATATCCAGAACCCGTCACTGCAATAATTGTTATATAATAAAAAAAAAAAAAAAAAGAAATCGGGTAGGCTGTATCAGGGATGCAGCAGCATGGGGTACGTGAAACGTCTTGTGCGTGCTGCAGAAGGTGTATGTGCATTGGGGTCCGGAAATGACGTAGCCAAATAGGCAAGCTACGTTTATTCACGCATTAGAAAGCTTACATGCCAAATTTGGGTTACAGTTACTTGGGGGTCTTATGCTGTAATTTCGAAATCGTGCTCGTTCCGGATTCTTAGTGGGCCGAGCACGGCCGAGCGAGCGCGAAACTTCTGCAACGAATTGCGCACTTGTAAACCTTAAAACTCCTGATGAGCGCAGGGTTGAGTTTGATGGACTATATATATATATATATATATATATATACTTACTGCGGCTGAGTCAGCTTCCTCAAACGCGACCGCTCCCGCTCGGAGCGACAAACGTACTACTGAGTGTACTATAGAATAAGGTTATTCTACTACACTTATAGTACTACCGAATCTCTCTGAACGCCGAACAAGAGGCTAAATTTCGCCGCGACTGCGTCATGCATGGCGCGACAACGGCGCCATCTGTGCGCGCGACACGGGCGTAATCAAGTAATGGCTTCCTTCCTCTACACAATGAAGCCAAAGTGAGGCACTTGGTTGGTAGGGTTGCAGATATATAAGCGATAATAGTGTACCATGTTTTCGTTGCATACCGTTTTAGCAGGCGACCTTCTCTGGCCGACTTCATAGACGTCTCGCATCAGAAAATTCCTTCGCAGGTATACGCCAATCTGAGCGACTTATACATCAGGGACAGCGAAGCTGGTTAAGCGACTTCTTACACTCTTTGGAATTGTACTAAGCGTGGTATGTTTGTTGGCGGTTCGCAAGATGATTCATCACCGACGCCTTCGTCATACGGCCGCTTCAGGGCTCCCACGCAGGCGGCTTTGCTGGACAACGCGACGCCATCAGCTTTAAGCGCCGCAGCCATACGAACTGCTATAAAAAAAGAAAAATAGCCTGCCTTCAACGTGGATACGGCAGGTTGCGAAGTGAGAAGCAACAATTGCCGATTATATTGTCTGAAAAAACCGCGCATTCCGGCGGGTTATAAATGCGAAGTGAGAAGCAACAATTACCGATTATATTGTCTGAAAAAAAAAAAAAAAAAAACTTATTCCAGCGAGTTATAAGCAAGGTAACCATTATCATTAAGTACGTTTTAAAGCACTTTTTATTAGTGACGGCCCCCACGTTGTCACACAGCGTCGCAGCATCACGGCGTAAGCTTCCACTGCCGGCAGCAGTACCAACTTTTAGCTGTTCACCAACGTGGAGCCGGTATGACGCGACGTGAGAAACAGAAATGACGGATTACTGAGTTAAAAAAGCCGCGCGCATAAGTTCACATACGATGTACGCACGGTAAGGTTTATTTTGTAATAATTCATTATTAAGTTTCAAAGCAAATAAGGGCCCCGACACTTGGCGTTGCATCCAGATTTGATATGGACCACGCCGCTACACCGCCGCATGCAGGAAAACCGTTTCTGAATTCCCTTCAACAAATTCGCTGTAAAACGCGCGCATGTTGTAAACTGGCGTGCGTTCGCTTTTTTATTTTTGAAAGATTTAGGAAAATAAATTTCGTTTTAGGCGAGGAAAAACGCCGTATCCTTTTCACATAAAGAGGAAGAGGGGCCGGCGTTGGACTCTCGCGCGGCCGCGCGGTCGCCCGGGTCGTACCTTGCAAGCCATCTGCGTTGGGGGCAGAGTCTAAGTGTGCCGACGGCTCATACATTTGTGCGTGCTGTGTTCTCCCCGCTCAGATTGCGTTGAAGCGATATACAGCACGAAGGTCACTTCGCTCGCTGCTGCTACCGCGCTTCCCCACGCCAGCGTTTCGACAGCGAGTGTCCGCGGTCATAGAGCGTGATGTGTTCGTTTGCCTGTGCGCGCTGACACCATGCTTGTTAAAATTTGATTAATAATTGCGAATGTTTATATGTTTATACAGACGATAAAACTGTTGTCCTTACTTTGTATAGCTGTCTACTAATTTGATATCGCAATCGATGCTTCGCCTTTTTCTTTCTTCCTTTCTTTCTTTCATTCTTTCTTTCTTTCTTTCCTTCCTTCCTTCTTGCTTTTATTTCTATTTCTTTGGTTTAATATTTGAAGGCTGCGCCTTTCAGTGATGACAGTGTCGAGCACGAAAGAGACTGCGCTTACATACTTGACTAACGGAAGAAAAATGTGAGAAAAAATAATAATAATGGTAGTGGTTGGCACGAGCAGCCGATGGACACGCGGCCCTCGCTCGAAGCCATACATGCTGCCCGGCTGGGACGTGCCGTGAATGATTGCTGATCACGCACGTGTTCTGCGTCGGTTGCAGGACCGTCCCTATTCGGGATGAGCGAGTACCTGTCGTACGTGGGCGGCGTGCACGGCGTGGTGGCAGCGGCGGGAGCGGCGGCGGCGCTTGGGCTTACCTACATGTTCGGCCGCTCCTCGAACCCCATCGAGCCCATGGTCAGCCTGGACAACCAGAGCAGGCTGCTCACGGTCAGTGTGCGCCAGCCATTAACTTTTTCATGCGGTCGGGCTACCTGACCGCGCTGGGTTTGTTGAACTCGCCTTTGTTCGATCTTTCTCATTGTATGAGCTGGTGTGCTCAGCTCGTCGACAAGGGGGGGGGGGGGGGGGGGGGATGCGATGCAAACGGTGTGCAGCTTGTGCGCAGTAGTTGACGCTACCTCCGGCGGCGTCGCCGAGGGCATCTTAGTCACCAGGCGCTAGCACTAGCGGACCGCATGCGGCAAATTCTTCTTTACACATCACTGTGCGCCCCGTGGGAAGTTATAAATCGCGCATGTGCTACATACCTACGTTTGAAATGAGTTTACGACTCAGAAGCGTATGGAGCACATGCAAATAGGCAGCTGTCGACCGGTACGTTACGGTACTGGTGCGTTTTAGCATCTGCGGGATGATCATTTTAAAGTTTTACAAAATTTTTAAATGTCACCTGTGGCAGATAGCATATAATTCTAGTCCTTGAGCTCGATTATTCAAAGAGGCGGACATTACTTGCACGAGAAATCGAAGCACATATTGAACTAAATTAACTTCTTATTAATTAATTTATGGAACATACTCAATTTACGAATTGTAGTGGCCAGTGAGAAATCTTGGAAAAAAAATTTGGAAGAACTTGGAAAGAATTGCCAGAATGACACCAGTTGTGAGATATACATGAACAAACTTGCCGTAAAAATGCAATGTTGTTCCACTTACTTTTTTACCAAAATGGCTCTTTTATGCATTGAAGCACAAGAGGAACTGGAATTCCCATGTATTTCGTCCAAATATCTCGAGACTATAGTGTCATTCTTGAGATTCATTTCAAATGGATATGTCTCGAAAACTCACTGGCTAAAATTCGTAGATTGAAGTATGTGATGTAAAGCAATGCATTAAGAGGTTCATTAGAGAATTTTTGGTGATTAGTTGGAATATATGATCAATTTCTTGCGCTAGTAATGTCCGCCTCTTCCGACTCAAGGACAAAAATTACGCCATCTTCCACAAGTGATTAAAAAAAATTCTGAAGTACTTAATAATGATCACCCCGTGTAACTGCGATCGATAAAGCTCCAGTAGCCACGTGAACTACATGGAAGTTCTCTTGGAGTAGCGCATAGTGGTAGTGGGTCGGGGCATCGTGGAAGCGTTTGCCATCAGAATTCAGTTTTAGTGAAGAACCTTTAAGTTTTTATTGTTGTTTAGAATACTGTCGCTCGATTAGCTCTTGAGTCAGGAGAATGCAATAAGTTATATTGAAAATGTTCGTGATTTTAAGCAGCATTAGAATACACGAGGAGGTAGTGGCTTGATATTTGCAGCAGAGAACCTGTCAGCACCATGGCTGAGTGTTAAAAAACCTGGTTTCTCAACAATTAGTAGTGACCCGATTTGTATGCCATAGGCACCGCTAAATTATTTCATTTACTTTTAGAGTTATCACTATTGAATTTTACTAATGCAGATCAAAACACATACCCGTCTTTTGCCTAATGTCTCCGGATAGACAGGCTGCGACAGGAATATAGACAGATGCTTCCCTGGATTCGTGCACAGGCGTATATATAAATAAATTATTCATGTGTGTGCACTCATTGCAGTGTCCTAGTACTGTCCATGATGAATAAAATTTTTCTTTACGCGTGACTTGGGGGGCTGCTAGACATGTCAGAATGCAGACCTTAATTGTTATGGTGTTTTGTTAGAAATGTGTAGAAGAGTCCATTCGTGCCTTTACAACATTCTGCAAAAGCTGTTTTATTGAATGGTTTGTTTCCTTCAGCAAAAAGGTTCATAAAGTGTGATTTGTGTTTAAGCACCCTGAGAATCACTTCTACAGCATTTTCTCTCATTTTGGCTGCCTTTCCTGCAGCTAGTGCAAATAAGCAATGAAAGTACTTCAAGCACTTGTGCAAGTTGATAAGGGATGAGTGTTTGCAGGTACTTTTGCTTCAAGTGTGTGCTCTCGTGTGCTCTATTTTTTTCTTTTTTCTACTTATCACTTCAAGTAGCAGGGAGCTTGAAGGTTAAGTATGACCGTGGGGGGTGAAGTGGATAATCGCTTACAAACATGTCATAATCACTTACAAACATGTCATTGATCTGTGTTTTTGAAGGAATTGCTTGGCTCATCTTTAAACTTATTGAATATTTTATGACTGTGGTATGTCACATCACTGATCACTAATGCCTAGCTGAATTCAGTTAAGTTCTATATTTGTTATAACCTGACTGCCTTGAAAGCTATCAGAGCCTTTCCCTCACACAGTAAATTCAATGTTAAAATTGTAGGTATAAGCAAATGACTACACATTTAAGCTTAAATTTTGCGCATTTTATTAGAGACTCTCTACACTTAAAAGTAAATGTTGAAAGTACACCTCCAAGTTTATTTGAGAGCATTAATTGATAGGGGTTCTGCATTTAAGACTGTTGGCACAACTGCTCTGGCTTGCCGTGGCATATACCCGCCATGGTTGCTCAGTGGCTATGGTGTTGGGCTGCTGAGCACTAGGTCGCGGGATCGAATCCGGCCATGGCGGCCGCATTTCGATGGGGGCGAAATGCGAAAACACCCGTGTACTTAGATTTAGGTGCACGCTAAAGAACCCCAGGTGGTCCAAATTTCCGGAGTCCCCCACTACGGCGTGCCTTATAATCAGAAGTGGTTTTGGCACGTAAAACCTCATATGCCGTGGCATATGGAGGCATCGGAGGCCTTGAGGAGGGTGCAAGAGGGCTGTGAAATTTTTTACAGAACTAGAATCTTTTTCAGTTTCACAGGAACCTGAAAAAATTGTTCAGGTTGGAAGGGCACATGGCCATAGATGTATCAGTGCTGTGCACACAAATAGAGCGCTACCCCCCTCTTTTTAATATTTTTCTCAGCAGATCGCCGTGACACATGTGCCTGCTCTATTCCGATCTTGACAAAAGAAGCCAGGCAGCCAGGACAAGAACAAATTCATTGCTGAAAGTGAGGCATTACCATGAAAATTGCAAAGGGAGAATAAAAATAAATATGCAGTGAGGGTGTGTGGCTGTAGTGGGCCGTGCTTCATTCTGGGCTCTTTTGAAGGGGCTAGTGGAAAGGGAAAAGAGAAATGAGAAGACAGCCTGTTAGAAATAGCTCTGCTCATATCTGGTGCTTTTATATTGGAGCCATTGTTCAGGCACAACAAAGGTCTCTTTTAAGCAGATTTCCTTAATGTTGTATTTTCCCCCTTTTTAACAGGGTCTTGAACGGATCAGGACATCAAGACTATGTCCAGATGGGAAGCACATAGAGTACCTCTATGAAGACTGCAGGACATTATTCGATGTCATGTACAGGGGTGCCAGGGTCTCCAGTAAGTAGTATTTGCACTTTGCTGTGCACGGTTAACGATGGCTTGAACATTTTACTGCGAAGCTGTTAAGGGCTCACTCTTCGATGGTCGCGTTCGGATGTAGAAAAAAAACTCATTGGCCGTATGCTGTATGTGCGAGTGAAAGCGCGCGAGGGCGAGGGACGCGTGCTTTCACAGGGAGCGAACGCCCGGCGAGAGCAAACGCGACTTCCCAGTGGAAGGGGAGCGGTGGGCGAGGAGGGCGTCGAGGCACCCTAGACTGTGCGTGTGCGTGCCCACTCACCCAGTGCGGCGCATGCGCGCAGCTCTCGGGAACTGGCGACTCAATCTCTAACGCGAAAGGAAGGCAGCGCGGGAGGGAGGGGTTGCGGCTTCTGCTCTGCGAGCAACATGTACTTTTTGCGACGTCGGGCGGTCGCGCGCACTGTATCTTGAAAGCGATCTGCAACACGGCTCCTACCTTTTGTATGCGCTGTGCTTTCGCCGCTCAGTTTCCGTTGAAGCGATAGACCGCATGAACCTTCGCCCGCTGCTGCTGGCGCGCTTGCTCATGCCAGCGTTTTGACAGCGGTTGTGTGCGGTCACACAAACAACGCGCAGAACTGTTGTCGACGGCGGCGGCGTTTTGCCCGCGTTCGCACCGAACGCGCGCGAAATGCGAAAACACCCGTGTACTTAGATTTAGGTGCACGTTAAAGAACCCTAGGTGGTCCAAATTTTCGGAGTCCCCCACTACGGCGTGCCTCATAATCAGATCGTTGTTTTGGCACGTAAAACCCCATAATTTAATTTTTAACGCGCGCGGCATTGGTGACGTGTTTATGAAGAACGTGCCAACCTTTGCCGTACACCTCTGGCGGTGTACCGTAGCGACCTTAAGGCCATGGTCCCTTGGTCACTAAATAAATGAAAACCACTGGATGGGTGTACAGGGTGTCCCAGCTAAAAGTAGCCAATGTTTTAAAAAATGACGGAGTGTGCTAGGAGGCTCAAACCAACTCAGTGGGGTTGAGGATCACGTGTCCTAGTCTGCGGTATTTTTTTCGTTCTGCAAAGTCAATTAATTAGCTTAAACTAATTGCCTAACTTTTTAATTATTGGCTTCACCAAGAAAGTGCCAATACGAAAGTTGTAGATCACATTTAAAAAATGGCCGACTGAAGTGTTTGCAACTAAGTACCATTGATGGAACGTCTTGTAATTGCCTTTAAAGAAAGCCCGCGAAATACAAAAACAACTGCGTGATAGTGCCACTATTTCAGTACCCCCAAACGACCGATCAGTAAAGGAAATTGTTTGCATGCCTTTTTTCGAGACTCACTCGCGTGCCCTGTCGCGATCGGGCGCACAGAGCGACCGGCGGTGATGGTCTGTCGCGCTTCGACGTGACGTGACATAAGCATATCATTTGCTGCACTTGTGTAATGAAGCCCGAACATGCAAGGCAAGAAGAAAAAAAAGAGAGAGAAAAAAAAAAGCCCGGGATGGAGTAAATGTTGACCGCGGAACTATTTAATCGGGAAGGAAAATGCTGTTATGTTCTTCTATTCGTTCGCTATCATATCTTACTAGCGACAGTTGCTGGCGCTTACCTAGCGGCCACCGGAAACACCAAGCCCGTCCCGGAACCGCTGTACAGACACGCGGATTTCGTTTCTTGATCGGTCGTTTGGGGGCGCTGAAATAGTGGTGCTATCAAGCGGTTTTTCTATTTCGCGGGCCTTCTTCAAATGCAATTACAAGACGCCCCATCAGTGGTACTTAATTGCAAACACTTCAGTAGACCATTTCTAAATGTGACCTACAACTTTCGTATCGGCACTTTCTTGGTGAAGCCGATATTTTAAAAGTTAGGCAATTAGTTTATACTAATTAATTGACTTTGCAAAACGAAAAAAATACCGCCGACTAGGACACGCGATCCTCAATCCCATTGAGTTGGTTTGAGCCTCCTAGCATACTCCGTTGTTTTTAAAACCGGCTACTTTTAGCTGGGACACCCTGTATATTTCTCATTCTTTAATAGTTCAAATCACCAATTACAGCATCAGATCTTAAGATAATTGGAAATACATAATTCCCACCGTAGTACAGCTTCGCTGGTCTTCCATCTCCACCCCAGTAGAAGGGCTGACAGTTTTTTTTTTTTTCATTAGGAGTTACTGTAAAAGCTTAAAACTGGCATTTTGACCTGAACCGTGCATTTGTTAAGGTGTTTTCATGACTGTGGTAATGTGTATGCTTCATTTCTGATTGCTTGTCCTGTCGTTACATTGCTTTATTGGCTAAAAGTGTCCAGATCTTTGCCTTTTGCTGAGAAGTTGGAATCGAAACTACAGTAAAGCCTCGTTATAACGTAGTAGAAGTGGGAGCAGAATTGACTTATCATTAAGTTATACAGTCGAATCTCGATAATTCGAACTCGAAGGGGTCCGAAAATTTGTTCGAATTAAAAGGCCTTATTTTTGAAGTATTCATGCACGACCTACGAACGGTGCGAGTCCTGAAATGCGGCGCGCAAGCACATCGCGAGCGAGGGCCATGAAACTGCCCTCGTCGCCGGCCAACGCTCGCTTCCCGATAACGGCAGAAAACGAAACTTCAGGGATTAAGTGGTTCGTGTGCAAAGGGAAAGGTTTACGCTATCTTCTTCAGCCCTTGAGGGAGCACGGCTCAGCGCCACTTCAGGGAGCGGGCGGCACGCGGAGAACATCGAAGGTGAGGGAGGAGGGCGGCAGTGACGCGGATTTGGCCTTGGCAACGCCGTCGCTTTGGTGGCAGTGGCTTCCGTGGCTGCCCTCGCCCTCCCTCTGAACTCCCTCGTAGCTTCCCACCTTCGACTGCGGCCGCGCCCCCGCTTCCGCCGGCCTGGTGCCAGCTTAGCCCGCTCCCTGAAGTTTCGTTTTCTGCCGTTATTGGGGGAAGTTGGCCGGACTTGGCCTCCGCCGCTGCTTCCCTCTGCGCCGCAGCCGCTGCGTTGGCCGAGACGTCGGCGCAAACACGCGTGTTCTGGCGCGACGGTGAAACGGCGACCTTGCCATTTGAGAGTGAAATTTCTGCCGCGTTATTATTTTTTTTTTCGTTTTCTTTTTCTCCGCGCGGCGTTGAGGGGTCTCTCCTAGGATTTTGCTCTATGGCGGTGTCGGAGCAGTGCCGGTCGGAGGCGTCGCCGCGTGATTTGGCGCGCTCCTGAGCGCATTGTCGGTGCGCCGTATGTTCGAATTAACCGTCGCAAATGCTTTCGCGTTCGAATTACCGGGCGTTTTAGCGATAGGAATACACATAACTTTGACGGGACCACAGTGTCAGTTCGATTAAACCGGCAGTTCGAATTAAGCGTGTTCGAATTAACGAGATTCGACTGTATCGGTTATTGCCCTTTACTGCAGTATATTCCCAATGGATTACACAACTTTAAACAGGTATAGAATAAGACGGCTTCATGGTGCACAGAGCAGCTACACGGCGACATACGCGACAAAATGTTAATAAAACAGCAAAAGCATGTGGCACACTACATGGCGCACCGACTACACAGCTGATCCAAGCTGATCTGCAGCTCGCATATGGCTCCGCTGTGCGAATGAGAAGGCCAGCAAACCTCGCTGTGTCAGTTTGGCTTGGCTGACCCGTGGCTTCAGAGCTTGCACTGGTGCCGACGTGATCTTGGAGGCCACGCCTAGCTGCACCTGCCTGTGCGGCATGCCACACTGCGACAGACAAGTGAATGCACTGGCTTTTCGCACCACCAAGTGCAAGCAGTGACTCACCATTGCCATCGCACTTCTTTCTCCATGGTCTGCAGGGCGCCAGAGTATGAGAGGGAAGTATGATGGTGATAATGAGCCACTGCAATGCCCGCTGCTTACACGCAGCTACGCACAGTGGTGAGAAACACCTGTGTTGCTCAATGGCATATCAAAGCGGAGACGCGGGAGGTTTGAACTTCTGCAGCGAATGTGTGCTGAACCCGCAGAAGGCGATATACACGGTTAAACCTCGATATAACGAAGTCGTTATATCGGCAATTTGCTTCGTTATGTCAAAATTTCGTTACATGAAAATTTGACCTTTTATACAAATAAGTAAAGTCGCTGATGTATCTTCCTTGCGCCGAAGGGGCCGCAAAATTTTCTGTGTTATCGGGCAATTGGAAAAAGCACATCTAAATTAGACAAAAAATTATTTTGTTGAATTTGAGTCGGCAATGAAAGATGCGGTTTCATGCGTGTCGACGATAACACATCGGCGGTATGAAGTGAAGCCACGTTTTTGCGTCCACTCCGCCCCCGTGGCTGATGGTGTTGTGTGCAGTAGGGCGACGCTATCATGAAAAGCGCCGGCAGCGGGGAGCGAATGCTTCATCTGCCTCTTGCTTCAACACGTCTCCGAAACTTGAGATTATGCAACATCAAGTACTAAACCTGCGAGAAGACAGTGAACATGATGCCCTGCCATCTCGACACGCCCACTCTTTGGACACGCGACAGATCACCTCTAATAAGCACGCATGAGCTGCACTCACTCACGGCCTCGCTAAAAAGGAACTAAAAAGGGAGACGCGCGGCAACCTGGTCCCCCTTGCGCTTGATCGTGTTACCGTGAGCTCTCTCCCTCCCTCATCCCCATGCTCGCGTGGCAAGACAGCGCTCATAAAGCCACCATCCTTCTTGGCTCACCCTCGCAAGCTTTCACTCGCATACAAAGCACACAGCGCATGGGTGCGACAGGATCTTATCGCATGCCGGCTTTATATGGAATACGACGCTGCCCTGCTTCAAAGGTCGCCCTTGGTAGTGCAGTGCTGCTTGTAACTCAACCATTTGACCACCTGCGTCTTCTGAAGTTTTATTAGTTGTCTCGGTATTCCTTCGCGGCGGCAGTGAGATTTCATTATATTGAAATCGTGTATAAACTCACTTCTATATTGAGGTTCTAAATACATGGACAAGAAGTTATAAAAAGTTAAATACTTCGTTATATAGAAAATTTCGCTACATTGAAGTTCATTATATCTAGGTTTACCTGCATTCGGCTTGCAAGGGTCGCGTATTTTCAAAACTAGTTCATTATAATTATTGGCAGGACGCTTTCACTTCATTAAAACAAAGCTTTAAATGAATGGATCTCTATGGAGCTTACAAGGGGAATTTCACTTACTTCATTATATCCATTATTTCGTTATATCCCATTTAATTATAACGAGGTTTGACTGCATTTGAGTATTACTACATCAGATAAACCTCCAGTATATTGAGTCTTGATACTCAATTACCATTGCCTTTTGGGTGTAACAGACCCTTCCAATACCACACACGCATACACACACAAAAAAAAAGTGCCGAAGAAGCTGATGAATCCCTACATTTAAAATTTGCGACTTAGACTTCTAGCAACCAGACATTCATTAAAATAATTTGTACTAAAGGCTGCAAATGCAAAAGGCGCAATACTTTTTGCCAGCACTAAGGGGCAAAAAATCTTGCTTTTTGAGCTTGTTTATTTCGAATGTGCCTTGAGTGTGCTGTGTCTTGTTTCACGCAGGTGTGGTGCTGTCTCTTCACCATGATTATAAGCTTCTTTACTACTAATATATTCTGCATATAATGAATCAATACGTTGACTACACGACTTGGGCTGTGTAAACAGTGTTCCGAAGCCATTCGTTTTCCCATTGTTTTGTGCAGCAGGGACAAAGTGCATTACTGACTTTTTAAAGATATCTTGCACCATGCAATGGTAGTTTCTTTAAACATTTCAGAATAAATGTCTTCAGCATGCTGTAAACAAAATAAAATGTCTTTATGAATTCATTAAGAAAAATTGAACAAACTGAGCTTGTTGCTTATATGAGAATATTCAATGGACACATTTTTCTGTTATTATTCATGTCCTTGTCTTATCTACACTGGATTCTTAGTTTGAGTCAGTTTATGGTGACCAGAAATTTTGTAAATAACCGCATTTTAGCAAGTCGCTTGGAAAGCCTATGTGGCAGTCTCGGCTTATTGATGCATTGGATCAACGATGTACTTACCTCCTTCCTAGATAATGGCCCTTGCATGGGGTGGAGAGATCCAGGGTCAGGAGAATACAAGTGGATCCACTACAATCAGGTGTGTATGGCAGTGCACATTGGAGACTTTGTTAGTTTGTGTGGCAGTAATGGCAGTAATGAGCCTGAGGTGTGTTGATTATTGATTCAGCTTATCTTCTTGCCATTTCTTAATTTAACAGGTGTTGGAAAGGATAAAGTGCATCGCCTGTGGCCTTGTGAAATTAGGGGAGAAGCCTGGACAACAGACGTTTATTGGTCTCTACACTCAGAATTGTGTTGAGGTAAGTTCTTGAAGCTGAACATTTTATTGCCATTTCATATTTTGCTTCTCACGGTTTACCATTGCAGTTGTGATGCAGTATCAATGCATTGTCTACTGTAAAGAGTCGGTCGCAAACCTTTGCTTTCTTTATTGTTGCACCTGCAGTGGATTGTCACAGAACAAGCCTGCTACTATTTCTCCATGATCATTGTTCCTTTGTATGACACACTTGGAGCTGCTGCCTGTGCGTTCATCATTAACCAAGGTATGCCACAATTCAGGATGCCAATTGTTTTTTCTTTAGCATATCTTGCTCTCTGGCAAAGTTGCTTTATTCAGAGTAATTTGTTTCTTTAATTGCATGATTTTCTGGGGGAATATATATGCACAGTCTAAGGTTTTCATGAACTGTGATTTCAAATTGCGTGTTTTCTGCTGATGTGGGAATGCACCGACAGCAGTAGTACACAAGAAGCACTAGCAATTTTCGCTGTTGCATGTACACTTCTATTCACTTGCCAAAAGCACTTTATGCCGCTTTTGAAGTGATCTAAAGAAGGTGATGGAAAGAGGAGAAGGTGGTTTAGGGGCAATAACGTGACTAATGAAAACATGCTTTGTACATTGTTTCGTGCAATTATTATTTGTGGTACCCTTGCATATTTTTGCGCCGTCGACGGATACAAAAAGTTCAATATATTGTTGCATGTCTCGTTGCTCTTAAATTGACTGTTTGAAGTGAGATTAAAAAAGAAAAGCAGCAACATGGCTAGTTGATAATCATTTGACTTGCAAGAAGACAGCAAACAGGGAAATGCACTTTAGGTTGGCGCACCAAGGTTTCTTTCATTAACCTGCATGAATAAAAGCCAAGCTGCCAAAATTCAAGACTGGCTTACCATAAAATTCCGAGCAAGCACCCCCCCCTCAAGCAAGTTGAAATTACCGGCAAAGTTAGGGGGGCGCTATCTCAGAACGCCATCAAAATTCAAGATGGTGACGAAAAAATTTTCCTGCCAGAAAAAAGAAAAAAGCGCAGTGGGAATGGAATTAAAATTTTATTTAACATGAACTTTATTAAGCCGAAGATTTGTTAGTGTTGTTTATCACTCTCAAAACCATGAAAAGAACTGCAGAAATAGTGCATCGACGCTGCACCAGCGTGTCGCCGCGACCGGCGACACGAACATTGGTTATGCAGTTTCTGTTCCAGTCAAAATGATGTGAGTAAAGTGACGCGTAATGTTCACTTTATTGTTCACTTTATGTTCACTCTGTTTCATTTTCACTGCACAAATTTTTGAAACCTAAGTATCGGAGGTTCAGACCTTTGGTTTCACTCTTGTGTGGCGCCACTACTTCATTGTCCCTGCATTTGTTTCCAGCTGACATTGAGACAGTTGTTTGTGATACTCAAGAGAAAGTGGAGTGCCTTGTCAGGCAGGCAGAACTGACACCCAAGCTAAAAAGGATAATTGTCATCAAAGACGTCTCGGAAGAAGTTAAAGAAAAGGCCAGGAAGGCAAATGTCATGCTTATGAAATTTTCAGAGCTTGAGGTAAGCCTTGCTATTCTAATTACTGTACTTCAAGATATTGTACTGTACTTCAAGATAATGATTTGAACTTAACTTTATGAAGAGGCATACTACCCTTAATGCTGGTAAATCTCAGGAGGGAGCAAAATCTGTGGATATTAGTTCATAAAAATATTCCATAAATGATATTTACTTTCAAGGTAGGCATTTTCATTAAGTACAGTGCGCTGATCTTGTAATGCATACTCATTGCTGAAACTGCATACACATTTATAAAATACATTCTTGATTAGATTTCTTATGGTAAATGCCATATATACAATGTGTGGGACAGAGTTTGGCACAAAATGTTGGTAAATTGTTGCATGTTTGTTAGTTGTTTGGGCAATGTAATACTGGCATTGCATTGCTGTTTTAGTAGACATTGAGCACTATCACCGTCAAAACTATCAATGCCCATTTTGGAATAAGGGATAGTTACAGGGCTGCCCAGATTTGAAATAACCGTTACTGAGTTGTTGTTGGGGCGAATAACTTGGTCTGTAAGCAGTAGTAGCTTTTCATCTGCAGGGAGCAGTTTGACATGCCCATCAGTGATAGCCTTATGACCACAGTACAGGTGTATGACACCAGTATGAGTTGATCTACTCTCAGATTTGCTTCGTGCTTCTAGCTTAGTGTTTTGTGCTCTCATGTGTCAGAGAACACACTTGGTGATTTTATTTCTTTAATGAATTGTTTCTTCTTATTCAGGAACTTGGAGAGAAGAACTTCAGGCATCCTTTGGTAAGACATTCATGGAGTTTACTGTGCAGTTTGACACTTCACTGCAATGGTATTATGTGCAGTGTGTATCTACTCTCAGATATACTAACCTCTCGTAAAGTTAGAAGTTGGACGAAAACTTGTCTGGTCGCAATCAATAGATATTTTTAAGACACTTACAAATAAGTTTTACAATAGATCATCATCATCATCATCAGCCTATATTTATGTACACTGCAGGACGAAGGCCTCTCCCTGTGATCTCCAATTACCCCTGTTTTGCGCTAGCCTGATTCCAACTTGCGCCTGCAAATTTCCCAACTTTATCACCCCACCTAGTTTTCTGCCGTCCTCGACTGCACTTCCCTTCTCTTGGTATCCATTCTGTTACTCTAATGGTCCACCGGTTATCCATCCTACCCATTACATGGCCTGCCCAGCTCCATTTTTTCCACTTAATGTCAACTAGAATATCTGTTATCCCCGTTTGCTCTCGGATCCACACTGCTCTCTTAAAGTTTGGCCTAACATTTTTCGTTCCATCGCTCTTTCTGCAGTCCTTAACTTGTTCTCGAGCTTTTTTGTTAACCTTCAAGTTTCTGCCCCATATGTTAGCACCGGCAGAATGCAATGATTGTAAACTTTTCTTTTCAGTGAAAGTGGTAAGCTCCGAGTCAGGATTTGGCAATGCCTGCCGTATGCATTCCAACCCAATTTTATTCTTCTGTACATTTCTTTCTCATACAATTTCTTTACAGTAGATCATGTGCTGTAAAATATTGCGAATATTTTTCGTGCATTTCGGGAAATTTTGTGCATTATTGTATTGAATATTTATGACCATGTAACATTTGGTCCCCTGGTCTCAACTCCTGACGTCGTGGTTCTTCAAGCCACATGCACAATGCTGGGGTCGCTTGTATTATAAAGCATTTACCAGTGGTTAATTTTATCTGCGAAATGAGGAAATTTGCAGGCATAGGATGGACAGTTGACACAAGACAGGGGTAATTGGAGATCACTGGGAGATTTCAAGAAAGAAAATAGGCTGATGATAATGATGATGAAATTTATCTGTGTGCAAGAAGCTTTCTGCAAGTGGCAGTAATTTGCTGTTGTGAGTGACAAAGGCAAAAAGCTTTGTGCATTGTCACTCTTTTGTCACTCTGCAACTTACTGTCCTGCAACTTACTGCCGTCTGTTCAGATTTCTACCCATGGGTAAAATTACACAAGTCTAAAATGCCTTGTGCAAGCTTTTCCTGGTGCCACGTGCCCTAGATTTAGCAGTTCATGTGCTCTCTGATTGCTTCAGTGCACATCCTTCTCCTCTTTGTCCTCATTTTTTTGCAGCCGCCTCACACAACTGACCTGGCCACAGTATGCTACACAAGTGGTACAACGGGAAACCCTAAGGGAGTCATGCTGACCCACCTGAACATCATCTCGGATCTGTCTGCTGTGATGCGCCAAATGGTGTGTCTTCTATTTGTTCGGTGCTTGGATGTCTCACTTTAAAGGAGTACTGATGTAATACATTTTTGATTCTTCAATTTCGTTTGTGTTAAATGAAGCTCGCAGGCCTCTAAACCTTAGAAAAATTACTGGCAAATCTCACAGTGGCCTGAACAATTTAATATAATAGCTTTTCTACTGCCACTTTCGGTCTCGTTTCCCAGGAGGTGACAGTGTCGTGACACCATGACCAAAAAGTGATCCCTTTGGGAGTAGGACATCGCAACATTTTTGACACTTGCTCTGGCTCGCTCAGTCCTCTGCTACGTTGCTACATCGCGCCTCATGAGTAGCAGTGTTAGGAGGCAATTGAGCGAGCTGGAGCGAGTGCCAAAACGTTGTGACGTCCTGCTCCCACGTGTCCACCTTCTGCGTCACGACGTCGCAACACAACCTCCTCCTATAAAATCAGACTGAAACTGACTGTAGAAAAGCTATTATGTTAAATTATTTAGGGCACTGTAAGATTTGCAAGTAATTTTTGTAGGGTTTAGAGGTCTATGACCTTCATTTAACACAAAAGATGAAGAGTTGAAAATATGATGTCTAGTACACTTCTGACTTCAGTCAGTAGATGTTGAATGCAAGAATGCATTTATGTCTTCTGTCCAGCACTACATTAACATTCTTATGCTATATGAAAGAAGCTTGCAAAGCAGTCTCACTGATGCTGTAAACAATTTGCGGTGAACAATGATGTGAACCTATTTATTAAGTGTGGGCTTCACAGAATTGTTGCAGGCTAAGCAGGAAGCAGTAGAGCACCCAGGATCTCTGCCAGGGGGGGGGTTGACAGTTTGCCAATATCATCTAAACGGCACTAATTTCAATTTCTTCACAGGAAATTGTCAAAAAATGCACTTTTTGCGAGTGTGCAGACGATTGCGCGTCTTACATCTTAGTTGCAGTACTCAAATGCGCAAGGAAAGAAAAGGGGTTAGGGGGGTTAAGTCGCCCTCAGGGGAGGGGGGTTACAACCTCCGACCTCCCCCCCCCGTCAGTGTGCCACTGGCAGGAAGGTCTAGTTAAGTGATCTGTCATATTTGCTTTCATATAGTTAGCTTAGCGGCAGAATAAAAATTGGATTAGAAATGTGTGGACTTCACATAGTTCCCTGCTGTAGTATTGATTTCACCTTTTTCTTTAGTGCTTTTTTTTCTTTTAACCACATTTTGACAAATTGGCTAGCAGATTCCAGCTCTTCAGGTGGACTACTTCAGGTAGACATGACTTGGCCAACAAATTTATCTGTGGTTTGCTAATTAATAAAGTTTAACTAATCATAATTATTATTCACTTTGGGGCACATGTTGCAGTTGCAGAAACTGAATCATATCCACTTAGCAAAATATATCCACAAAATCTTGCGAAAGATGCATTCACATTTCAGTTAGTTTGTTCTCACACTGTACGAGGGAGGTTTTGTAAAGTTGAGTGGAATGCTAATGTATATTGTTACACATTTAGGGGACTGGTATCTGGAAACTGGTGCAATAGTTCTGAAATAAAATGGTCTGTTTTGAATGGTGGCTTTTCACAGTAGTAATCAATTCAGTTGTTCCATTCTTCCTATATATGTAAGGAAACTTCTCAAACAGATTGTAATTTAATTTGTCGATCTTTTATTTATTGTATATTGTTTTCTTTATTACAGGGGGATATTGCTCCTAATGGTGATGATGTGATGTTGTCATTTCTTCCCTTGGCCCACATGCTTGAAAGGTGTTGTGAGGCAAGTATTTAAAGTGGAGAGATGTGCGGATAATTTTCAGGCATGCTGTTGATTTGACACTACTTTGACCACATTTCTCTGCAACCAACTTAATATTGTGCAAACTCTACTCAGGTTAATTTAACCAACTCGCTACTTGCCCTAGGATCTGAGAGAAAGGAAGCCTAAACTTATCAGTTATTGTTAATATTCTGATCTATAGCTACAGCTTTTATGAATTCATTTAGAATGAACCTTTTGTTCTAAATTCAGTCGCCTTGTTTGAGCTAGTATGAATTGAACAAATTCGATAAGCTAGTGAGTGTTGCTGAACTTCACGATGCTTATTCACACAGAAACTGGGCAGGAGTTCATGAAAGAACTAGTAAGAAAAGTTAACACGAAGAGTGAAACGATCTGAGGTTTGCTTATTGTTGCTGGACACATTGACATAGGTTTTTGGTTTTCCAAAGATGGGCTTTTCAGACTGGTGTGTCATTTTTATCTTTTAATTTCTTTTCTTCATTTGTCAAAACAAAGCCTAAGCTCTGTTCAGTTGTAAACACACAGCGAGCGAATACATATTTAATTGCTGAAGATAATGCTGTTGTTTCCAGCAAAATCAGTTTAAAAGAGAGCGGAAAAAAAGTACCGGCTGGGGCGAGCATGTTGTAGCAAGCCTGTTTCACCTTAGACTGCAACATAATGGACACACCTTACCATTCCAATAATTTTCTGCATTAAGTGAAAAGGGAAATTGCACTGCATGAAACTTTGTATGAAATTTTCATTTCTTTTTTGTTTGCATTTGCCTGTGATGCAATACATGTGATGGCATCCTGCCAAGTTTACGACTCTAGAACTGGGCTGGGTTGCTGCTTAGGCCTGACAGAAATTCCCAAACGCCCCTATATGTAGACAGAAATAGTGCTATTTGACAATGAACCAACTAACAAATATTTAGCACATATAGGCCTTTTCACAGTGCTGGAGACACCTGCTTTTTCGGATTTAGCAGCCACATATGCAAGTGTCACGCATCTACTCCTTTCTGCTTTTCATTGCACGAAATAACGCTTGGGCCCGTTGGCTTATTGCCAGGGTCTCATTGGGCAACTGTAAAATTGAGAGGCACGTGTGTCCGCTATCAGCTTCCAGGTATACATCTTAGATTGGGCAATTTGTGTGAAAACAGGTAGAGGATTGCATTGTATCAAGCAGAATGCTTTGTTGAGCAACTTGGACTAGCTCAATAATCTGCACAGGTGAATGTGTTCACTAAGGTCTCTGTAGGCCACATTTCGATGGGGGCGAAATGCGAAAACACCCATGTACTTAGATTTAGGTGCACGTTAAAGAACCCCAGGTGGTCCAAATTTCCGGAGTCCCCCACTACGGCGTGCCTCATAATCAGATCGTGGTTTTGGCACGTAAAACCCGATAATTTAATTTAATGTTAATGTAGTTTAAAAAATTTGTATCAGGCTGTTCGACTGTAACTGTGTGCCAAAAACATTTGTTGTCCATACAATACAAAAAAATTATGGCTGTAAATTTTATAGAAATGCAAATTTTCATGCATGGATGTGATATAAAATGTGACAAATACACAAGTTCAATACATCTGAGGTACACATTTTTATAGTGAAACACACATGAGACTGGGAAGACTGTGGAAGAATTATCTCACAAAGCTGTCACAAACTCAACAAAAAGTCTTAATAAATTTAAATTTGCTATGCATTTATGCACTTGTGAACCTGAGAGTAACCTTGGGACACCCATATCATGTTACTCATTTTTTACTTGCTGAAATGTATGACATTAATGTTATAAAATGTTTAAATCTTGTTTGAAAGTTAGAACTACATGTAGGGATAGCTTTATTAGCCCTTTAGTGTTCCGTTTCCTGCATATAAGGTGTTAGATTAGTTAGTGATTAGGCTTTATACAACATAATTAATGAGGGACAGCGGTAGATACCTGATGCATTCCTGCGATGATGGCTCACATTTGTGGTGTGCTCTGCTTCAAGGCATGAAGTTGTCGATTAAGTTCTTGGCTGTTGTGGCTGCAATCCAGTGAAGTGCAACACAATAAAAAGGTATCTGATGCACATTGAAAAACCGCGGACACCAGAATTGATCCAGAGCACTCCACTGTAGCATCTGTCAGGATTGTATCCCAATGTCATTCAGCCCAATCCTTCAGGGAAGCGTTCATAAATGCTTGTGGACATAGATTTAGATTGACATCATAAAAAAAACCTAGGTAGTTGCATTAATCCAGAATCCTACACTGCAGTGGTCCTTTTGTGACATCTCAAAGTTGACTTCAGGGCACATCAACAATTATTACTATGGCATCTCTTGCATCCTAGGTTTTTAGGTAAAATCTCATGTATTATTTCTGGTACAGCCTTTGCATTTATGATTACTGTGCAAGGCCCTGCCCTTGGTCACTTCTTGATATTTTTTTTTCTTTTTAAGAATGTACAATGTCCGTTTCATTGCTGTGATTAAAAATTGATGCCAGAGAATTTTTAAACTTTCGTTAAAGCAAAGCTCAATTTTTTGTGCTTCTGTGGCTGCTAGTTGACAGCTTCAAATTCAGTGGCATTTGTTTCAACCTGTTTGCACATGCACCAGGAAAGTTGCAATGCATTTCAAGGAGCATATTTTTTAATGGGAATTTCATTGCTGACTTATGTTCACCTGTATGCCATACACTACCTGCCCAGATGGCAATCTACATGATTGGTGGCAAAGTTGGCTTCTTCAGCGGTGATATCAAGGAGCTTGGCGAAGACATGAAGGCCCTGCGCCCGACAATCAGTCCCACAGTACCCCGCCTGCTGAACAGAATTCATGATAAGGTGTGTTGTTGGCTTTATGACTTGCATTCTGCTACCAGGTTAGTGTCTTGTGTGCCCCTTGCTAAATATGCATGTACATTTTCTCTCTAAGCCTATGCATCCATGGCACATACAAGAAATCTGCAGCTTACTTGTAGAACATGTTGGACAGTGCAGAAATCTCTTTATTCCCGTAGGTGATCTCTGCCTGCAGTGGCAGTTTCATCAAACGTACACTGTTGAACATGGCCCTCAAGAGCAAAGAGGCTGAGCTCCAGAAGTAAGTGATGTTGTGCTTTACAGCTATTGTGGCAGCATTGTATGCTGTGGTTAAAAATATTTTATCAGGCATGTGGAACAGCATTAAATTGAACATAGATATCATGACATATATGTATACGGTGTGTTTGGCATGCCAGTATAGCCAACAAGTTTATAGCCATCTCAAAAAAAGCCAAAATGAGCATTTTGGACACTTTCAGAAATAAAGCTGAACAGGCAGAAACACCTGGAAAACTTGCTTTAAAAGGTCTGTGCCCCTCTTGCTAACCAATGCTCTGTGCTCCAAGCCAGGGGTTCCCAAACTGTGTTCTGCTGAGCCCAGGGGTTACGCGACCAGCCAAAACGAATCTGAGCCAATCCCCCCTTTGGTAGATTTTTACATTAATTTGAATCTAACAATTAAAATAACCACATCCACACTTGGGTAGTCCTTGCGAGAAAGACCACCGTGGCAATGGCGTTCATGACTCTCCGCTGTGCAATTCGTGGACCCTCAGTGTTCGCGCCGAACGCTTCTCATTTGTGCTCACAGGGTGGTCTGAATGAGAATGGACTTGTATTTCCTGCAAGCTGGAAAAAACTTTCAAATCTAGCGGCCTGTCAACTTGGATCGTTGTCAACATACGACAGTGGCTGTCGGCGTACTGTAAGGACATGCAGGGCACATCTGCAATAAATGCACTCTGTTGTCGTCATGGAGCAGTTTTCATTAATATAGGCCGGTTCAATTCTGCACTGCGTTCATTTCTGCTTTGTCCAGAATAAAAACTTGGAACAACCACCTTGAGCGCATCGCGCTCCCATGTGGCCGGGAGGTGCGGGCATTTAGGGTGACCATTGCGATGGGTATGTGTATTGATGACCATTCCACAGCACAAATAACTTTCAATATTTGTGCACACAAGCTAAATAAATAAGTAAACTTTGTGCGTCCTACACTTCGTTTGTGCCAAGACTCACTTTATGGTGCACAGTAAATAGAGGCGGTAGCCGTATTGCTGGCATGCGCTGTATTAAGGAGCGTGGAGCAGTGCAGGGGAAGAAAATGAATTTGGGTGTTATTGTACGATCGGGAGTTCCCCAGTCAAGCATGATGGCCTTCGAGATCAAAGATAATGTGCTGAACCATAAATATTGGAGACTCCAAGCTCGCATCTCAAGTGGCATTTAGTCTGAACACTCTGTTCATGTAACTCTGTTTGAGTAACCGCGGCACTCGGGGAAGGCAGGTGTGGCGTCAAGGCCAGAAAGTTTGGGAGCCTCTGCTCTAAGCATATGCGTTCATGACACATCAACACTGCGGCTGATGTGTAGAGGATTTTTGATAGTGGAGAAGTCTATTTATTCCCAAACGTTGATCTTTCTGAAGGGGCAGCTTCATCAAAAATTTTTTCTGTTCTCTGCCTTGCCAATGAAATATGAGCTTTTAAACGAGTATCCTTTTAGTCTACCATAAAGCAACTAGGTGAAGCAACTTACGGAAGCAAAATGCATCAAAAGCAGTTTTAACAATGCAGCACAAACAAGTTCAAGCCTTCCCCACAAATGTGGCTTCAAAAATTCTTAGTTTACTTGAGGGGAAGAAAATTGGCTCAGTTACAAATTTCTTTCAACATCTTTCTTCAGTTTTATGTATGGCAAGTGTGTGAAATGCAAAAATTTAATTTGTATATCAATGTGAAATGTAGTCAAATTATAATTGCTCTTGATATTCCTATGCTATGCTGTCTTTCGGGACTTCTTTGATAATGGCTGTCACTAGTGGCAATCATTATGCTGAACCGCCTTCTTGAGTACATGTTTGTTAGTTCTTTGTACTGATTAGTCTAACTTTGTCAAATACTAGCTGTGGGCATGGTGACTTAGGCCACCCTATCACTGGGTAATTGCTCATATTTGGAGCAGTGCGACAGGATTTCACATGCAAGCTTTTCAAAAGGCTTCAAAACCATGCTTCTTCAGAGCATTTTGGGTTTCAATGGGGTGGTGCAAAATTGGTATCTTGTGGTTGCTGATGGAATTAATGGGATTATTGTACCTATGGATTGAGGATGTAGTACCGGATCTTCAGTGGTTTTTATCAGAAGTTACATTGCACATTAAGATCTCCACACCATGCTTACTTTTTTTTTTTATACGAATGGCACTGCAGACAGCATGAGGCAGCAGTAATATATCTTCTCAGTTATGCTGTCACTGGGTTAAATGTGTCAAAACAGTCGCAGTGTGCACTTATTTCATACGTGGTCAGAGCTGGGAGAAACACTCCTATCTAACAAACGTACAACTTATTTATTACTACTATGAGCCTGTTTCTTCAGAAGCTGCTAGGGGACTTGATGAAAATGTTTTTATTTTCGATGCTGTAATTCTCGCTGCAGAAATTGTATATGGATATGTACTACACTACAAGGTTTTCATTGCTCTTGGGTGTGCAAAGTTGGAATAAATGCAACGTCTGTATGCATCATGAAATTTCTTTGATTTTCACAGAATCAATCGAAGACCTGTGTTGTATAACTTGCAGTATACATAACTGTGTAATACTGTAATTAGTATATTAGCCGTGCCTTGAGTTTAACAGGCTGTTAGACTTATTTGCAGTGTGTTACGACTACATTGTTTCCTTAGACTACAAAAAAAAAATTCTTTTTTTTTTTTGTACATTCACAGTTTTGTTGTGCGACGAAACAGCCTATGGGATAAGCTGATCTTCAAGTCTGTCCATGAAAGCATGGGAGGCCGCCTTCGGCTCATGGTGGTCGGCTCTGCGCCGCTGGCACCAAGTGTCATAACATTTGTTCGATGTGCTTTGGGCTGCGTGGTAAGTGTGTACCCAAAATACTATTTAGCTTGCTGTTTTGAACTGACCTGTGGGTAGCTTAAGCTTATTACTCATATCTTCGGTTTAGCTTTTAGGACATTCATGTGTATTGAATCCAACCTGCAGTTTGTGATTTACACTGAATTTTAGATAACTAGGTCTTTCATGACATCAGTTTGTCCCTAACGTTTGGACTGCTTTCTATAATCACTGTCTCAATTTTTTGCTGTTGTCATTCTCATGTGTTAAGTTTAGTTGCCACGGAAGCAGTGACGTTCAGCTGAAATAGACATTTTTTGTTCATAGTTGCTTGTGAAAATACCAATTATTTAGACATTTCTGGTTGTCCCTTCATTTTAGATTGTGGAAGGCTATGGTCAGACTGAGTGTACTGCACCTTGCACTCTCACATTTCCTGGTGACTACAATGCGGGTAAGGAAACATAACATACAATCTGCTTAAACAGGCCTTGCAACAGCTTTTATGATGTGAAATGTGACATGAATGAGAATCGTGTTGCGAGTTTTTTAATGTGCTTGTATGAATGGAGTTATTGGCACTTAAATGCTGCCGCTGCCATGCCCTCTCAGCCTTTTCTCATTTGTCATTCCACTGTACTCGAGGCTTTGTTTCTATGCTCTGCCCGCCATCGTTCAGTGTTTGATGAAAGCCCACCTGGTAAGGGAGGAACATAATTTAAGGGAAAGATGCACTTGTCAACTAAAACAATAAAATGAAATATATTCGGACTTATTGGAGCCCATAGGGGGTTCCTTGTTCGCAATGTCAATGAGAAGCTGCGGCTTGTATACAAAGCATATGGCACAGTGATCATGGGAAAATTACCTTATGTCTGATCTATTATAGTCCAGTGTTCAAAAGGAGCCCATAAGAATTTGTATTTTATTCATTATTTTATTTAATGAGTGAATGTTTCATTTCAATTTCTACCCGTCATCATGCTGAGCTTGGCATATTCGGGGGGTGCGACCCTCTATCACACCTCCCAATCTCGGAGACTATAGTATCGTGCAGTGGTGTCATTCCCTGCCTCCAGATAGAGCCACCATCTTATCAGCGATCAGGTTTTTCTGTTTTAGCTTCTGTTGGAGGCACGGCTTAGCCATGACATGTAAGGAAGTCTTGCAATTTGTCAGTGTATTCCAAGTGCATAGGAATATACACAGAAAGTGATGGGCATTTCAGGAAGTTGAAGGGAAAAGCAGGTGGTCTTGAACAAAATACAGGCTTCCTGCGGCAAGTCCAAGAATATTTGGCCGAGATGTTCTTGACTACATTATATACATAATACACATAAGAGATGTTGTAAGCTTTTTGTATATTTTATTTTATGAACTTAAGTAAGCATTGCCTTTGTCGATGGCTTGTTTGGAAAGTTAACTATGTTTATTAAACACAGGTCATGTGGGGCCTCCCATTGGAGCTTGCAATGTGAAACTAGTGGATGTTCCTGACATGGAGTACTATGCAAGCAACAATGAAGGAGAGGTGAGTGCTTTCTGAGAGCACACTGCAGTACCAACAGCTTAGTTTGTTCGTACTGCATCTCTAATTGTTTGTGCCATGATAACACCTCACATTCGCAAGAACTATAGAACATAATACATTAAAACCTTGTTAATACGTAGTTCACAGGGAATGTGGATCAGGCACGCACGAAGTGATGTACTAATTAACTGACAATGGCAGATGAACGACTTTACTTACCGGCCAAATAAACATGTTAATTCTCACTCAAACACACACAGAGACAAGTTTTGCGAGCAGGTGTTGTCGTGACGACGACGACCACAATGGGGAAGCGCTAGAAGCTATGGGAGTAGAAAACACGTCATGGCTACCATGTTTTGACGTCGCTATCGATGGCGACTGCAGTCCGGAAAAGGTCTATGCGCCGCAATATCGCTATCTATGGTCTGTGCACACGAGATTACGCCGATTACACGCTTGTATGTGCCGAAAAATGAAGGAAATACTACGTACAGTAAAACCTCGATAATTCGAAGGTCGCCGGACCGCGAAAATTCTTCGAATTAAGCGGATTTTCGAATTAACCGAAATGAATAATAAAAAAAGAAAACAAGCAAGAACTTGCAGCAAAAAGAAATCACCTTTATTTTCCATGTCCGAGAAAAATTACTCAATGTAATTACCGATGCGGGATTACTTGGCGCGCTGGTTCGCCGCCCCTAGTGCCATGCTCTCCAGCTGGCTCAAAAAACGTAGCATACAAATATCACCCGCACTGCACTCAACAAAGTTGCGGACGATGTTCACGGAATCGATAACTGCCGCGAAAGCGGGCGTGGTGGTGCTTGACTCCAAAATTTTGGACTTGCTGGATATTCCGGACTTCAAAAAATGCACCGTCAGGGTTCCCATTGAGTTCATGCATTTTCGCACCCAATTTTTCGGACGAATTGAGACCCCAAAGTTCGATTTTGCGGACTAAATCGCTCTTTCCGAGCCGCACTACCCAATCTTGGGCGTGCGTCTAAATGTCGTACAAAAATCCCTCACGTGACCAGATCCTAGGCACCTAGGGACAGGATCATTTAGGGACTTTTGAGAAGGCGCGATGGTGGCGCCAAGTGACGACGGCATGGGATGGCGTGTTCGTTCTCGGCGTGATCGTTCTGTGGCCCGCGCCGACCGCGCGTTGTTCAACATTGCGTGTGTGATTGTGCTTGCGTTGCTTGTGTATTGGTTGTAGGTTCTGTGTTACTTGGCGGAAAGCCGTGAGTAGTGCTTGTGTGGCAGTGCGGCTTTGGCCTCGGTGAGCTCTGGCAATACAGAACCTGCGTTGTGCGATCCGTGGTGACGATTGAAATGTCGAAGTGGCGTAGCGCAGTGCAGTTCAGCGAACCGCGTCCGCCTTTGCATAACGGACGTCGAGAGATGTGCTGCTCTCTACAAGTCATAAAAATGTGACTGCGTCGACCGCCCACGGTTCAGCGCTGAATGTGTGGTTCAAGTACTGCGCTTGAAACGAATGGCGCAGCTGTGGTGGCAGAACGCCATGAGGCCTCAGTTCGTGCTCTGTGCTTGAAACGAGTGGTGCAGCTGTGGTGGCAGACCGCCGTGAAATCCGTGCTGTGCACACGCTCGAAATATCCAATTCACGTCGGCGTCTTGGCAACGGCCAGTTCGCGAACCGGCGCCCTGGAGCGGCGCCTCTGTGCCCGCCCTATTCGGTAGCATCGACGCAATGATATTTACGTAACCAGTCCTTGCTTGACAGACGCCGATGGCGAAGGTGCTGCGATATGCTGCCGGCCAGCTTTGCAGTTTTTCTCACATTAAAAACATGTAGCATATATACATGCGTAGCATGTGTTATAAGACAATGTCTACCATGAGACGATTGTCAGGAGTGCCCCAGTACTGCTCCCAATCTGGCATTCCACGCTTTGCATGCCCTCAGTAATCATGATGACAATGTGGGCCCATTTTCTTCAAAGTGAGTTGCTATTCTGTTTGCAAAATGGGGAGGCTAGCTAAGCTGGTCTGTTCTTTGTGTTTTGTCAATTTGATGACAAATTATTGGCAGTGTTATTTTAAGGTGCTTTTAAAAGATGTTAAGCCTACCAAAAAATTGCACCAGTGGCAGTGTTCTTTGGTGGTGACAGAAAAGTGAAACTGCAGACGACCAAGTTGGTCATGCCGGCATTTTTGCAAAATTTAAGAGCAATGTCGGCACCCACAACCTTACAACTGTGATTGAGCCATGGATGGCCACATGCTTTCTGCACAAATTATAGGCCCTTACGCAACATCAGTGAAGAGCCAACAGGCCAACGTACTGTGTTCCCTTCAACCTAGGCAGTCTACAGTTAATTGTTGTCGCAACAGCTGATCGCCCCGCAAATTCACAGCCTGTGCCTTCTGCTGCTACTACGGTCAACTCGTCACCCGTGCACAACACTTCTAGTTGTCCTAGTGGTAGTGCCGTTGCTTCTAAATATTGAGTAACCGCACATTGTAGGCTACAAGGCATTGTTGCACTGCATCTCATCTCCATGTGTGTTGTGTTGCTGTTTGCATACATGTCCTTGTTTGATAAGTGCTCTGAATTTTTTTCATTGCTGCAATGTCTTGACTGCACTGTGGCAGTGTTGTATGTACTATCGATTAACCTCCATATACACAAGTGCTTTGATCATCAATCTTCAAAAATGCAACCTTCATGCTGCTCCTTCCTTCACAAGAAAGCTTGCATATTAAACATTATTCTTGCCCCAACTAGAATTGGTAGGTTCAATTTGGTCACCTCACCAGACATATCTAATCCGCATTCTTGAGTATAGCCAAAACTGTGCTGCACGTTTAATCGCCAGGTATTGCAACCAATATTTGAGCGTATCTAACATTATGTTGTCGTTGTCACTACCATCCTTGGAATCATGCCAGAATGTAGTGTCGCTTTGTCTGCTACATAAAATCATTCATAGTGAGCAGTCGTCCACCTTGCCTCTTGTTTGTCCATCCCACACATCTAGGTGCTTGCACAATCGCCTTAGCGTCCAGCACATTTTTGGTCGAACTAATGCCTTTGACTTGTGTGCTTTGCCACGTGCCATTAGGCATTGGAATGGTCTTCTCGATAACATTGCTGACATTAACAATACTCTAACCTTCAGACAAAAAATCAGTATGTTTGGGTAGTGTTCAAGTGGTTTCTATTTCTGGTGTAACTTTTTTTATGTAATTATGCAATCGTGCTATTCACTGTATAACCCAGCTTTCTAATGGTAAAATTTTACTGCACGATTTTATAATTTGTTATCTTTAATTTATTGCGTTGATCTTGTGTCGCTGTTTATATTTCTAACGTTGTATAACTTTTTCGCTCCTTTGTTATGCGATGCCCTCCCCCCTCCACGCAATACTCCTTCTGGAGCCTGTGACGTAGATGAATACATAAACCAGATGGCACTACTGTTTCTTGTGAAATCAAAATTGTGTATATTGTTGTGGTTTTACCAATAGAAGCTCTAAATCGTAAATTGTTCTCCTGCAATGCCGGCAACGTATCCATAACAGGCCAGTTGTGTATATTGCCTATAATTATCGTTCTTAGACCCTGAAAAGTGTGGAATATCCTATCTTCCTGTCTGTCCGGGTCTTTATCCATTTTTCCGTAAACTTGGGTCACTGGGTAATCCATGGTATAAGGGGTAGAGCACTGGGGCTGTTGTGCTGAGGACACCCAGTTTGAAACAAAAATAGGTCACGAGGTATGGGCCGGGCCGCTCATCAATGACAAAAAGAAATTTCTTAGGTGCTGGGCAGATTCGAATCGAATGTCAAGCACCGACTTAGCGGCAACCCTGCTAACAGGCGTAGCATGTCCAGAGGGACTCGTGAGAGAGGAGCCCAGCTCATACATGACTGATCTCTGTGGTGGCAATACGTCTCTACATTGTTTCAATGCTATCGTATTAGCATCGGCATCGTGAAATGGGTTGAGCCAGAATTTTTCTTTCTAAATTTATTCGCCTGTACCTATGTGCCACAGCTGAGCTTCTATCTCAACTGAAGTAATGTATATATAGCCTTAGCTATAATTTCTAATAAGCATGACTGATTCTCACCAAGAGTTACAGCCGCTTCAATTCCTTCACAATCTGCACCTGCATTATCAAATATGTTATAGTGAAGTGAGTCTGCCACAACTGAGGATCGAACATGTTTTCAGTTTCAAGCAAACCATGCCAGTCATTTTCATGAAAGTGGCATTACAGAATTCACAGGCATTCAATTGCACAATGCATGCTTATAGGCAATTTTATATTCAGTTCATGGCAGTTGCCATCTTGGGCTGTCGTAATCTAAATTTTGTGCATAGTGACGTCAAGTTTACTTAATCCTGGAATGTTAAAAACACCTGTGCACTGACTCTAGGTTGTTACAGCCAGAAAAATGGGTATGTGAGCAGCCATGGTGAGGGCGCCCCAAAGCTCCAGTAAATATGATGCCTGCATGCGCTCCCCCCCCTCCCCCCCTTTCACCATTCAGTGCAGAGTAGGGAAAACTGTGTCATTTGCAACTGAACAGAAGTTACAAAAAAAGAGTTCCATAGAAAAATTTACTTTATTTTTCATTAATTGTACATAATGACGGAAGTCTGCAGTCAGGCATTCCGCTCACTAAGGCACATGGAAACAAAACAGGAAAACAAAAATGAGTAGCTCATGAAAAATTAAGCCCTCGAACATGCAATATACATCCATCACCTGTGCACCATCAGCCCGATTACAACTTTTCTATTACTGTGCAAATATAGCTGTAGCCATTTGCCTTTGCACACTCAACTTCTTTCAGTGGTTTATGGGTTCAATTTATTAGATATCTTTAGTGGCACACCTAATTTCCTTTTTTTTTGAGAATCTCAATCACCACATACCTGTGATGCTTTATTTCCCAAGCACCAAATAATGCCAGCAACCTCATCACGTTATCATGGCAATCTCTTAAAAGTCACAATTTTATTTGGTCGTTTTGACAAGATTGCCAAGCTGATTAAACATGAATTGCACTGAATCCTTCTATATAATCTCAACTCTTTCCTTGATCGGCACCAGTATATCAAGCTTTAAGTTGACAACTTGAAGCATCACTTTCATATTCTTCAGGATAGGTAGGTTATCTTTGTTTGCTTGGATTGTTACACATTATTGATGGCAAGCGCCATGAACACTTCCAGATTTTGCGAGAACTTTCATTTTTCAACTTCTATTTCATCAGTGACTCCACCACACCTACCGGTGTGATAGTTTTCTTTGCATGCAAGGAGTATGTTATACTTTCACAAGCATCATCCAAATGTGGTTCACGTTCAAGGCATTCACCAGACATGGTAAAGCAACATTTGGCGGCAGTTGCAGCAAATAGAGCAATGTAACAGTCGAAAAAGCAACCAACCTGTGATTGTACAGCAAAATCCCATTTTTGCAGCTACTCTGATGCCATTGCTGTAATATAATATGTAGAAAACAGACAGCCTAAGCTAATGATCAAAGAACTGCTCAGTGACAACAGAAATTCAGACATGTGATCAAACAACTGCTCAGTGATCCGCAGATCCAGACGTGATGCTGCAGCAACTGTGGAATTCCTTTAACGTGTTTTCACAGTACACCCATGTGCACAAGAAATCTAACACTATAGGGTATACCATTTGGGCAGCTGCTTTGGTGCTGCTACCACTGCCAAAGTCCTGCACCCCTCAGTCAGTCAATGGGTACTGAAAGTACTGGATTTGCATGTAAGTAACACGACCACAAATATCATGCAACGAGCGGCTTTTGGTCTCTCCTAAAGAAAAATTCAATGGGATTATATGTGTCACGAACCCGAATATAATGCGAGGCACGTCCTGAGGCTGGAAATTTCAAGGAAAAAAAGGCAATATCCGTGAAAGTGAGCCATCAGGTATAGGGTGTGTCCTTCTACATTGAGCTTATTCCAATGACAAAATTCAGTGAGGCACCTGACACAGCCACCAACTCCACACCCCCTCACCACACATTCGTGCTGAGCCCCAACCCACACGATGGACTCCCATGTCTCGTGAGCAGTGAGTGATAATCCTAACATACAGCTTGTTTGAAAGCAGAACCAAACATAAGAGTTCTGCAAACGCCACATTCGAGTTGAGGCTATATTCACAGCATAGCTGCAGTGCACGCTTGCTTGCTGTAGAGACTACCATCATAATAAACATGCACGGCATTGTTGACATTGTATCATCGCCTCAGCGGGTTAAGATACGATTTGTTGCCCTTTTTGCACAAAAGCACGCTTCTATATTGTGCGAAATTAGGGCACCACAGCTGCACCACTCGTTTCAAGCACAGTACTCAAACCACAGATTCAGCGCTGAACCGTGGGCGGTTGACGCAGTCACATTTTTGTGACTTGTAGAGAGCAGCACATCCCTCGACGTCCGTTAAGCAAAGGCGGACACGGCGACGCCACATCGCGGTTCGCTGAACTGCGCTGCCGAGGCGCTACGCCACTTCGACATTTCAATCGTCACCACCTCCGCATTGTCAAGGAACACGGATCACACAACGCAGGTTCTGTATTGCCAGAGCTCACCGAGGCCAAAGCCGCACTGCCACACAAGCACTACTCACGGCTTTCCGCCAAGTAACACAGAACCTACAACCAATACACAAGCAACGCAAGCACAATCACACACGCAATGTTGAACAACGCGCGGTCGGCGCGGGCCAGAGAACGAACACCCCGTCGCATGCCGTCGTCACTTAGCGCCACCATCGCGCCTTCTCAAAAGTCCCTAAATGATCGTGTCCCTAGGTGCCTAGGATCTGGTCACGTGAGGGATTTTTGTACGACATTTAGACGCACGCAATCTTGGAGGCCGCCATGTTGGATTTTGCACTGGCTTGGATTCCAGTGGCTCGCTGTGTAGCCTCCAAGATTGGAACGCGCGCTATCAATAGAGAGCTAGCGCAATCCTCCAGTCTCGGAGGCCATGCCCGCTCTTCCTTGGCTGACAAAACGCTCCAGAGTACTGCTCTTTTTCTTTTTTCTTAGTAATGCGCTCAGCACTATCGTTGTAACCATTTATTGTGGGATGTTTTTTTATTGCGACACCAATTATATGGACACTTCAAGCGCATTTTCGCCGTCGGCGTCGCCGCCCTGAGGTTCCATACAAAGTCCAAGGGCGATAAAATCAGCGCCGCACGCCCGCCGTATGTGCTCTTTTACTCTTCTAACTGCGTACTTAGTGCCGGAGCGGTTTCTCGCGCGCACCGTATCTTGAAAGCGATCTCCAGACGGCTCTGGCCTTTTGTATGCGATGTGCTCTCGCCGCTCAGTTTCCGTTGAAGCGATAGACCGCACGAACCTTTGCGGCCGCGCTCGTTCGTGACCGCTGACACCACGCTTGTTAATTCAGTGTTTTTTTTTTTTTTTCTCAAGTTTCGGTTGCTATTTTGAACGTGGCGTGTACACTGAGCAGGTGTCTCGGAGACCCATGTCTCAGTGATTGGCGCTACTTCCTGTACCTTCGCGAGAGCTAAGCGGTGCGAAGCTCGTTTCTTGGATCTTTGTGGCGAACTCCGTTGGCGGAGATCGCCAACGCGGTGACGTTCGTGTCGACTGTACACGGAGACGACGTCATTGCTGCGCAAATCCAAGCAGGTCGATCCCCTCCAAGCGTAGTATGAGGCAGGGCATTATTAGTGATTTTTTTAAGCCGCACTAATAACTTTTCTTTTCGGCCGAACGAGTTTTCCGGACTATTTTTCAGTCCCCTCGAGCTCGGAAAATCGGTTGGCGACTGTACGGAGCGCCCTAACCTAACCGCCGCACGTTGCTACTAGCCGGAAACTTCGAATTATCCGAATAGAGCCGCGCGGGCCATTCAAATTATCCGGTAGAATTTGCATTGAAAGTGACGGGACCGCTCAAATTCTTCGAATTAACCGAAATTTCGAATTAACCGAGTTCGAATTATCGAGATTTTACTGTACTGACCGTTTGATATGTGTTAAGCAACTACGGCTTAAGGTCAGCTAATACATTAGTTTCAATGGCGACAGGGCAGGGGATTCATCGCAACTATACTTAAACTGGAATTACTTATTAAGCAGGTGCTTATTAACAAGGTTTAACTGTAATGTTTAAATTATGTTGCCGACATTTTTCGACTTTGCTTGTTCAATCTGTGCTGCAAAATTGGTTCTATATGAAGTGGGTTTGAAAAAAAGCACTGGCAGATATTCTAGAGCTTCATTTGCTGCTCTTGTTCCTGACTTCTTTGTGTAGGCTAGTCTTGAAAAGGAGGCCTGCGCCCATCAGCACACCAGTATGGTGCCCTGAAAGCATCACTGGAGTGAGCATCTAGAAAAAGTCTCCTTCGCGGCCGCGATTAAAGTGTATCCAGAAAGTTTAAAGGCAGTGATCAAGGCCAGGAGCAAAGAAATTAAGTAAAATGTTTTGTATTGCATTCTTAGATATTGGGTAAATGCTCTTTGAAATATTTCTTGAGATTTTGTTATTCTCAACCAAAATATCAGGTATACGCCTTGTGACAGTATTTAGGGCGTACCCTTAGAACCCATTACAGTGCCCTTTTCTGCTCTTGGTATGCTTCACTGCATGGATATATTCTTCACCGCATAGCACAACTGTATTGTGGCAAAGCCTAATGTAGAAAGCCGATCAATACACTTCGAAAAGCCAGATATTAAAATATTTTTCGAAGATAGTTTTGAATAGCACAGTATTTGAAACTACTATCCGGAAATTCAAATATTTGCACGACATTAATGTTGAGCTTTCATGTGTTGTGCATGGCCTCACATAGGCTGTGTTCTTTGAGGCCAAGAGATTCTGTGTGTACTGTATTCTGTCATCCACTAGCAGGTCTGTCCTTGTTGGGCATTGGGGAAAAAAAATTGCTTGAAAAATTTGAGCCATATAATGTTGAAGGCCTTTGTTATCTGGAGGCAATTTCATTAATTTCATGTTTTTACCAACAATTACTTTTATTTATGCCCTGTGTTCAGATTTGTGTGAAGGGACCAACAGTCTTCCAAGGCTACTTGAAGGACCCTGAGAAGACAGCAGAAGTGCTCGACAAAGACGGTTGGCTCCACACAGGTGACATTGGCAAGTGGCTGGATGTAAGTAGCAGATGTAAATGTAGTGATGTCATCAACTATCCATGTAGTTTACTTCACTTGCATGTACTGTCAGGATCGTCGCGAAAGACCAAAAAGGATAGCATGATTGTGTTTATAAGGTGTATGAATGCTTATTTGATTTTGTCAACTCTATCCGAATTCAGAAGCTTTTTCTTTAACAAGAGATTTACATTTTAAGGTATGCAATGAAACTTGTTTATCTCAAACTGATGTATTTTAAGCTATCTTCTACGTTAATCAGGAGTAATAAAAAAATTCAAAGAATGTCATTCTAATCAACAAAAGGTTGCAGTATTGCCAACAGTGCAAAACAGTTACGGTGATTGTTAGTGCATTGATTTATGGAGTAACCATGAAAGTGTTGTAAATATTTCCAGCATTGCACAAACCTTGCATCCTAGAGAACCACAGTCTTCTCCTGCTCTTTCCTTTCCTGTGTTTCCCTTCGTGCCATTAGCTTTCACTTGCCATCATTTACCTGTCTGGTGGTTTATTATTGTTTTGTGCACCATAGTGCACACCTAAATAGCATCTTTATAAGCCATTGCTGCTTTTGGGATTTGAACTTCTTCGATGTTCTCATGATGCAATTGTTGAAATAATTTTTTTTTAATTTATGGTTATTGGGTTTGGAAACAGAAGCATGCAGACAGACAGGAAGAAAAGTAAAGGAGCACAGTGCCTGCCTGTTCTTTAAGGAGGGGATAGAAACATAGAAAAGGATGAAAGGAAGGCAAGAGGGAAGAAAAAAACAATGGCACATCACAAAGACTATAGGAAAACTATGGCAAAGAATAGAGCATGGCACTAGGAACAGAAAAATGGAAAAGGTCAGATTTGAAACCAATTGGGCTGCCTTTTTTTTCCTTTTTAACCTTTAAATCAGACCACAGTATTGATTGGGATGTGGTGCCTGCAATACCGTTGAGCCTCATAATAAAGTTGCATTCAACATAAAAGCACCTTCGTTATGTCCGATATTTGTTATAAGCATACGAGGCGGGTTTTTTATTGTTCAACAGAATTTAAAAAAATCGCATGGGGCAAGTAGTACAATTCTACTTCTTCAGCTAGATTAATCTAACTCTTGGAGGCAGATATTTTTTGCTTGAGAAATCGAAATGAAAGTTCGGCAAAATTTTGCTTATAAAATTTTTAGGTAATTACGTTACAGCACATATTGCAATTCACACATTGTAGCCGGTGACTTGGAAAGTCATCCATTTGGAACGAAAGACACCGATTTCGAAATATGCGTTCCCAAAGGTTGCGATGAAATGAGTGTCCCAGTAATTTTTGAGCTTCAGTTCATAAAAAGGTGTTTTGTTAAAAAAGTAAGTAGAACAGCAGTCCTTTTTTACCACAAGTTTGACTCCACCTATCTTAAAACTGGTGGAAGTTCCAAATTTGTTAATGTGGAGTGGATGTGCCTAGTGAAATCACTGGCTTCAATTCATGTATTCCAATAAATGTGCTAGAGCAGTTAGTTAAAATGTTGGTTTGTGAAATTTTCTGAATTAGTCAAATATGCATTTGATTTCCAATATAAGTAATGTCTGCCTCTTTTTTCATAGTCAAGCTCAATAAGTAGATTCGTGCTATATGCCACAGGCGATGTTTAAAAATTCAGTTAACGTAAAAAAAAGCCACCCTGTGTATTCCTTGTGTGGGGATATTGGCAGGAAACATTTTAGATTTACCTCATTATATCCATGTTCTTTATATTGAGGTTTGACTGTATTGGTGCATGTGCACTAACTACACTGTGGCACTCTTCTTTTGTTGCACCTTGGTAGCGCCAGTGGAGCCACAATGCAGCCATGGCTCCACTGGCGTTACCATTGCGCTGCACATTGTGGCTCCACGGGCATTACCATTGCGCTGCACGGGCCCTCAGACAGATTGAGTTTGTGGAAACCACTGTCAGTTGCCCTTTGCTCCTTGAAGAGGCAGGACGTGTGTCAAAGGAGCTCCTGAACAACACTTTGCAATGTGGTGAACGTGGTTTAAATCATGGATCCGGAACCTGAAAGAGTGCGCGAAATGCCAAATGCATTTCTCTCACATTTAGTGCTGAATCGCCACTGAATTTTTTAGTGTTGTCCATTAGTTTTCCACATGGAACTGGAGTTCTCTCAAATTTTTCCTTGTATCAAGAAGCTCATGTCAAGATTACATGCAAGTCTCTAGACATGTTGAAGAGTCAGGGACTTGTAAATGCTGTTCAATCTTCGAATTAAGGGAATTAATCACTGCCGTCTAAGGATTTTTTTTTCCTTCGAGCAAATGCGTGTCGCTGTGAAGGGCAGAGATGCTGAAGGGTGAGACACTATGAAGGGCAGAGACGCTGTGTGTCGCTGTTTGCTCAAAATGACCTTGAGACTAGCACATGTATTAGAGTTGCTTTAAAGGTTCACAAGGAGCAAGCCCTAATCAAGAATTTATTTGCCATTGTCACTTATTGCCTGTGTAATTCTTCCACTGAGCATGAGGTTGTGATATAGAATCCCAGCTATGGCAGGCACATTGCTGCGCACACGGAATGAATTCAAAAACTAGTGTATTTTGATTTAAGTGTGCTTTACAGAACTTCAGATGGTCAAAATTTATCCAAAACCGCCCACTATGGCATGCATTATAACTCAGTGTAGGTTTGGAGAAAAGCCCCAACGATTATTTCATCACAAATTTTTTAAGCTGCAGAAAAGAGTGACCTTACAGATTCTATCCTTCAGCTCATGAGCAAACTCGACACTCATGTGCCTGCAAGGCTTGTGTTATACTGAAAGCATGGGAAACATCAGGAGAGTTGTTTCCACTCTTGGAAATAATGTCTGGCAGTTCACGCACTGCTAGCCCAGAAGCATGATCTTCAGCTTGCTTCTTGTCTCCCCCCCGCAACAGCTAAAGCATTGGGGATAGCCTGCTTGAAGAACTTAACATGAACAGTATTTCTTACGAAAGTGTGTATGAAAGGTGGCCTGAGGCCTTGGTTTTCAATCAAATTAGGGATCTCCACAGTAAAATGAAGGGAAAAAAGTGGAAATGAATGCAGTGGGGTCTTAGTTGGCACATGCATGCACATTTAGCGAGTCTCAGTGAAGAAAAGGACAATATTGCACTATCCACACTAAATGTTCGCTAATATGTTTGCCTTTAGATTGCTTCAAAAGAATCACTCGTGTACCGTGCATTGGGTGCACATTAAAGAACCCCAGGTGGTCGAAATTAATCTGGAGTCTCCCATTATGGCATTTCACATAATCATATTGTGGTTTTGGCATGTAAGAACCCAGAATTTAACTGCTTCAAAAGGGTGATTCGCTGGTTTAGAGTGAGTTTTAATTGCTCCAAAACATGCTTCAAAGTCAAAGATGCCCTTGGTTCCTCTTATTCTTCTCGCTGAAGTATGAAAGAATTTCCTGTAAAATACCGACAACTAGTATACACAGTTGTTAGCTGCACACAGCTGGTTCCATTCACACTGAGCCTTTTCTTGACATTTATATCGTGCACATGTTTATTAGGGACCACTTATACTTCCCTATTTATGTAATTGAATTATCCTGTGGTTTCACTAGAACTTGGCAAATTTAATCCTGCTTGGCTGCATGCAGCAGAGATACCTGAAAGGTCTCTTGATTTATTCAAATGTTGGATTATAAAAGAGAGAACAAAATATGTTTTTTCATTATGACGTTTAACTTCCCAAAACTATACACTTGGTTATGAGGGATGCCATAGTGGGGGTCTCCGGATTAATTTTGGCCATCTGGGGTTCTGTAATGTACACCCAAAGCGCGGTTGAGAATCGTTTTTGCATTTTGCCTCCATCGGAATGCAGCTGCTGCGGCTGGGAATAGAACCTGCGACATCGTGCTCAGCAGCACAATGCCATAGCCACTGAGCCACTGTAGTGGGTTCTGAAAGAGAACAGATGATCACTCGAGATGAGCAGTCAAGAATAACACAATTTATTGCACTTTTTGAGTTAATACACTAAATATTCATTTAGGAAAGCAGAAATGAAGGATCATAGCATTGCTAAAGATGTTTTCTCTTGCCAGCGGCACTGATTGGCTGTGATTTCCAAAGTAATGCTGCCACTAGCCATCATGGAAGCGTAGCAGGGCTTTAAAAAGCAGCGGCTAAGAGCACGCAGTCTTTCTACGACACTGCAGGCTACTCGATGCGTATACAGGAATTGTATTTGGTTTAAAGGTTCATGACAGCATTGTGTAGGGACTGGAAAAACTGATTTACCATGTTTAAAAAGCCTCGCTGGTTGTGAATGGACCCTGGAAGTATGTATTTTATTATAAAATTTAGCCTAACAGAGCTTGTCTTAAAAGGTGGCTGCTGTACTTAATTATACTGGGTTGGAGGCACAGACTCAAGCTTTTTGCTTTTATGAGGAGCTTTTGAGGGGAGCGTGTGTACTTATGGTAGACGGTACTGTTTTTTTCAGAATGGATGCCTGAAGGTCATAGACCGCAAGAAGCACATCTTCAAGCTGTCCCAAGGCGAATATATTGCTCCCGAGAAGCTGGAAAACATATTTATTCGTTCCTTGTTTGTGGCTCAGATCTTCGTGCATGGAGAAAGCCTCAAGGTACTTGGTTACACAGTAGCTCATTACCTTTTCTTTAGGAATTTGATTAAGCATGAAAATGGCACCCTCACAGCTTTCACAATCTGCACAGTTGAAAGGTTGCCACTACATTCACTCTCGTTAATATTTGCTTGCTTTGAGATTGTGCTGCTGCGCAAAATGAATGGGCAGCGATGAACAGCTGTTCATGTGGCACAGAGAGAGAGAAACAACTTTATTGAAATAAAGACTGCGCTTGGTTACTGCGGGTGGAGCTCCTCTTCCAGGGCCCCACTCGCTATTATAGCGGCTCGCCCAGCTTGGTCGAGGGTCGCCAGTTGGCTTCCCAAGTCCTGTTCGGAGAGTTGTCGCCCACGACCAATTGTTGAGTGTGTCGTTAAGTAGCAGTGAGCTCTGTGTCTGCCGTACGCTGCGTGCATTGGTAAGTTATGTGTTCGAGTGTTGGGGTGGAGTCGCACCAGACATTTGTCGCTGTTTCTCTGGAAAAATTTTGTGGAGTTTCTGTAAGTGTTGGTAGGTGTTTATCTGTATTTGGCGCCAGCACCTCGCCTGTCGCCTGTTGTGCTTTGGTTGAGGTGGAGCTTTGTTTCGTCGTCCCAGTCATTGTGCTTCAAGTGTGTCTGTCGGTGTGCCGCCGGGTGTCCGAGAGGCATCCATTTGAGCAGTACCTATCGTGGCTTGGCCTGCCATGCCTCGAGCCAGGCGATTCACTCGATCATTGCCTTTCACTCCAGTGTGCGCTAGACACCAGGTTATCCCATGGTCCATTTGGAGGCTTGGTCCCAGTATGCGAAGAACCCTGACCGATAGAACTACCCGAAGGAAGAGTTGACAGGTGTCTTACGAGTCTGAGTGTATAAGCCGACTGGCTCCTGGCCTCAGAGTCTCGGATGGCCAGGGCTATGGTCGCAACTTTAACTGTGGCGCTTGATGTCGTGCGTACGGATGCTGCTGCGATCAGTCTCCCCCTGGCCCATCGCGACTGCCGCGTAAGTGGGAGTCGCCATCTCACCTCTGGGGGTATAAGCCCACGTCAGTAAAGTCTGCGTCCCCCTGCCTTTTGCGCCGGATGGCTGCTCGCGCTTGTCGCCGTTTTTGGTGGTTGTGAAGGGTCATGTGACGTGGGATGGGGTCCACGTGGATTCTTGCTTTTAGATAAGGTGGCATAAATGTAGTCTCGTCTCTGCAGAACTGTGGCATTAGGGGGTAGCGTAGTCGTGTTAGCACGGAGCACCCCTGGGGTGTTGCATTGAGTTCTTTCGCACTGGGCTATGAGTGTGGTCGCGGTGAGTTCTTTGTATGTGTTCGTCATTCCCAGCTTGCTGAGGCAGACCTGTGCTCATGTTTTCAGGCAAGCTGAGTGCTGCCTTGCAGGCGATCCAGATTAGTTGATTTGCTTGGCCATTTTGGTTTGTCGGGCGGCTTGGAAAGAGAGAGGGTAGGGGATTCTACTTATGACAAAGGCCTGCACTAGTTTCATAATGTCCGTCTTCGTCATTCCCTCTCTGCTACGTGCAATTCTGTTAATGTGGCTAGTAATACTGCGCACTGTGTGCTTGACTTTGGACAGGGTGATGCTGGCACTGCCCGTTTCCTGTATATGCATTCTGAGCACTCGCAGGTGCTGGACTCTTCAGATGGGTTCTCCGCCGAGTAGTAGTTGTTGTGGCAGAGCTTTGTTGGCTCGGGCTCTTGGTGGTCGAATATGTATGTATTCCGATGTGCTCGGCGCACATTTCATGCCGGCTTGTTTTATGTATGATTCAACCGTACCTAGGTCTCGTTGAAGTCTGTTCTGTCTGTCCCCGTATGAGCCTGTGGTAGCCCAGGGCATAATGTCATTGGCGTAGATTGCCGCGCCGAGGTCTCTGTCTTCCAGCAACTGTAGGGTGAGTTTGCGCATTCCATTGTTAAACATCAGCAAGACAATATTGCACCCTGAGGCGTGCCGCAACCTGGAAGTTGATATGGGAGTGAGGGGTCGTGACGCTCCTAGTGCAATTGTCAAGGTGCAGTCACGCAGAAAGTCTGCAGTGTAATGGAAGATTCATTCTCCGCACCTGACATCCTGAAGGCCCCCTAGTATTGTAGAGTGAGATATGGTGTGGAGAGCCTTTTGAATGTCAAGGGCCAACAGGATTCTGTCTAGGCTGCTCAGGGGACGGTCGAGGACCTCGTCTTTCAGGAGGAGGAAGATGTCCTGTGCAGAGACTCCCCTGCGAAAGCCAAACATAGTCCAGAAGAAGGTTATGCTCGAGGCGACTCGAGGAGCTTGCCCATGCACAATGTTAATGAGATGGACCGCAGCTCCATTTCATTAACATCGAGCATGGGCAAGCTCCTCGAATCACTTCGAGCATACCCGGCTTTGGGATCATGATGTTGGCTGATTTCCATGGTGCTGGTACCAGGCCTTCCTTCGTTCAGACCCACACAGATCCACAGTTGAACAGATCCACAAGCTTTTCGATGGCCGCGTCAGTGAGACTGTGGAGCATTAAATTGGTAACGCGGTTTGGTCCTGATGCCGTGTTTTTGAAAGTCTGTGTGACTGCGTAAAGTTCTGCGGAGGAGATGGGGGTATCCAGATCTTCATTGGCTTCCCCATGGTATTCTTTAAGTTAAGTGCTGTTGTGAGTGTTCGAGCCTCACCGGTGTAGGTGGTCTTGAGTTGTTGCAACAGCTCAGTCTCCGTCCCTTGGTACCCTCCTATGAGTCACCACATGACATTAGCCGTCTCCGTGCATGTACTGGTCGGATCCAGCATGCATCACAGTATTACCCATGTCTTTTTGGTGTTCAGTGTGCCTCTGAGGCAGTCGAAGAAGCTGGGCCAGTTGTTATTGAGTGTTCGAGCATAGGTGTTTGCTTCTTCCGCCATTTGGTCGATCCATTGCCTTAGCTTACGGATGTGGTGCTGTCTTTTCCACTGCTTGGTGAGGCTTCTACGAGCTTGCCAGAGATGGGTTAGGTGGTTGTCTCCAGCCGTCATGTCTGGTGTGCATACCTGCCAAGTATCCCGAATTACCCGGGAGTCTCCTGGATTACCCGGGAGACTGCCGGATTTGGACCATTTCTTCCGGTTGTACGGTTGGCAGGAAAATCTCCCGGAAATTGCTGTTCTGTCCCGTTCCCGCGTCTAGCGCTTTGTCAGGCCACATTGGCAAAAAAAATTCAACCCTGTCTAATCCAGTTAAAAGTTCATCGCACAAAACATTGTCAAGGAAGTAGTAGGGAAACCCTATACTTTAGCAGGAAAGAAGTTTGGGCGTGTTGGTAGGTCATTGTAATTTTAACTGGGATTCATAGCGCTAAAACGACACAAGGACGAGGAAGAACACGGGACGAGGCAGTTAAAACCCTATACATGCGCTATTTCGTTAACAGCAGAGCGCGCCTTACGTTGATGGGGTTGTTGGGTGCCATAGTGGCCCCAGTCCCATTAAGCTAGCCAGCGAATGCCGCCTTCCGCAACTAGCAACACTAGACTTTCCATTGTTCTCCTTGGTGTCAGCCGCCCTCGCATTGCATAGGGCTGCGGTCAGTCATGGCTTTAAAAGCAAGGAGTGCTAGCGCAAAAAGTATCTTCAAGTATTTTTAATATAGTGCGCAGCTGATGTGACGCTGGGTATTTTGTTGATACCACAGAACAATGCAGAGCGCAAGCGGCAATTTAACATCGGGAAAAATAACGAGGACGCAGTGCCGCTCGTCCATGTGTCGCTCGTGCAAGACGCTGGGAAACTTCAACCTCACAAAATGTGAAAGAAATCGAATTTATTACAACCAAAGATTATCTGAAGAATTTCTTAACACTCGCCATGTTTGCTTAGGCGCTGCTAAGCACGAGTTCGTGGGACCAAATCTAGGCCACGGCGGCCGCATTTCGTTGGTGGCGAAATGCAAAAACGCCCGTGTGCTGTCCATTGGGTGCATGTTAAAGAACCCCAGGTGGTTGAAATTAATCCAGAGTTCCCCCCTACGGCGTGCCTCATAATCGGATGGTGGTTGTGAGACGTAAGACCCGAGAATTTAATTAAATTTTCAATAATCTTTGAAGGCAAAATGAGCAACAATGAAATGCTTGCAAAAGTGAGACCTTGATGTTCATGTGTTCATGTGGTCATTTGTATATCTGTTAATAATATTGTAATAGAGTATTCCTGGCAGTACTTGAAAATATCGACGATGGGGGAGGTGGGGAGGCTGTGTAACCGACGGACCCCCCCCCCCCGGTCGGAAGATATCCTGGATTTAGTTTCTCCAAACTTGGCAGGTATGGGTGTGGTTTGAAGCTCCTTAGTGGTGGCAGTATAGAGTTTCCTTAGGAAGTTACTCCATCCTTCTGCCATAGTGGGTGTTGAGGGGGCTGTCTGCTGGTGTTCCAAATATTTATTCCAATCCATCGGCGAAGCTGTCCCTAAGGGTAGGCGAACCTTTGCCGTGTTCAGTATCATGCATTGGATGTAGTGGTCGCTGCCCAAGTTTTCATCGAGGTTGCTCAAGGTTGATCGAGGTAAAACCATTGTCATTGTTTATAAAGGTGAGATCCAGCATAGTGTCCCAAGCCACTCTGTTGCCCATCCTTGTAGGAACTCCCGGGTGTGTGTGCAGCAGTAACTCGTGGGTATGGGTGGCACAGAGTAGATTGATTCCCTTGGTCGTATCTCGCTGTAAACCCACTCCGTGTGCCGTGTATTAAAACTGTGTACCCCCACTCGCTTCTACCCCCATTCGGTGTGCCATGCATTAAATCAGTTGGTCCCGTTGTGAAAGCAGGTTGAATACGTGGTTCAGGATTGTTGAGAAGTTTAGCCTGCGTTCGCTAGGCGGACTGAAGACGTGCACCAATATACATTTAGGGTGTCCTTTCTTGACTGGCCAAATCGTGACTACTTGATGGTGTGTTTCGACCCCCAGTGTTACGGTCACGGTTATGGTTAAGTCCTTCCTTGCCAGGGGCGCTACAGCTGGGTGATTTGGGTTGACATAAAGGCGGTAACCCCCAGTGGGTTTTGGCGTTTTCCCGACCTCTTGCTGCTGGCTTCTTCACCGGAGTCTGGTTCGTCTGTCTTGGTTAGAGCAGGGGTGGTGTGCTGCGGAGATATTGACTGGGATCTGGTTTTCGTTGCTTTGTTGCGCCCTGTCTTTTCTTTGTCGTCTTCTTCTTAGTAACGTCTGCTATTGGGCTAGTTGGTACATGGCTAGAAATGGTTTCAACCGCAAACTAAGACATGGGCAAAGAATAGACATGGACGGATGCACTGTCCGTATCTTATTTTGCACCTAAAACCATCTCTAGTCTTCTTCTTCATCCTCCGAGGAGAACCACCGTGGTTGTTTGACCACCTGCTGTCTAGAGGTTCGAGGTGTATGCAGTGGTAATTGTTTCAGTCACTTGTTGCAGCTTTGATCACCAATGGGGATGAGCCCCCCCTTTACGAGGCACACTTAGGTTCACGTGGGTGTCCATCGGTTTGGTTTTCAAGCCCACATAGTTCGCAGATCTGGCGGTCAGGGTTGGGGCAGACATCCATGTGATGCCCTTTGTCGTGGCAGATCTTGCAGACTTGAATCGTGGTGTGGAAGGAGTGGTACGATAGTTCCCCTCCGTAGTAGTAGACTGTCTTGGGTAGTATGGGCCTGCTAAAGGTCAGGGCGGCACTCTTGGGGTCGCCTATCATGCGTGCCTGTATGAGTTCTACTCTATGCGTGCGCACCTGCATGTTTCCTAGCAGAGTTTTGAAGTGGAGTGTGTTGTGAAGTTCCGTGAACAGGGAATTCACGGAATTGTCTTAGCGTGTCTTCTCTGGTGGCCACGTACACTTTGACGGCGTATGCGTGACCTTTGATCGTTAGGACTCGTATACCTCATGCTTTCTCTGCCACCTCCTTGTGCTTGGTGGAAAAAATAGCTATGTTAGAGCCCGATTTGATTTGTAGCATGGATGGGTCCCCATAGAATGGGTGTTGGCAGGCTTCGATGGCTGCTGTCGCAAGTGTGAGTGTTGTGATGTTCCGCTGAGGTAGTCCCTGGTGCTGTCTTATTATGATCGTTGTCTTTCGGCAAGGGTGGGAGTTAGGGAACTTCCTTTCAGTCGTCTCGTGGTATTGATTTCTGAAGTGTCTTTGGCTGCTGCATTGTCGCGTTTGTGTTCCAATGCTTGTTGTTTTCGCTGACGCAATGTCAAAACAGTCTGCCAGTCGGTTTCGAGGGAGTTTGCAGGTGGAGTAGTTCCACTCACCTCTTCATGGTGGTTGTGCCCATCGCAGGCTTGCAGGGCCCAGTCAGGTCCATTCTGTCGTCCTTTTTGACTTGACAAAATATTGTTCCGGTGGTATCAGTCTTGTGCCGCGCCCGTAGCCATAGTAAAGCCTAACTCCGACTTAGGCCTAACTTTCGGCCAAACTCGATTTGTTAGGCGAAAAGTAGACAACATGACGTCACATCATGACGCAGAGCTAGCGAAGGCGGAGCTTAGCCCCGATCGCTCGGCGAGCGAGTTGAGGAGGAAAAGCATTGCTAGGGAGGAGGACAATTTGTAATTGTCCCCCCTGCCATGGTGGCATAATGGTTATGGCGTGCTACTAAGCCCGAGGGTGCGGGATCGAATCCCGGCCTTGGCAGCCGCATTTCGATGGGGGTGAAATGCAAAAACACCTGTGTACCGTGCATTGGGTGCACGTTAAAGAAACCTAGGTGGACAAAATTAATCCGGAGTCCCTCACTATGGCGTGCCTCATAATCAAATCATGGTTTTGTCATGCAAAACTCCAGAATTGAAAAAACAAACTTGTAATTTTCAGTTGTGGATAGTTCAGCAAATCAATTAATAATTATTACCATACTAATTTTTACTGCATTATGATGTCACTGTTTCCTTCGTACCATTGTACTTTCTATGGCCAGAAATAATGTGAATAGGTTGTTTTCATTTTCTTTGATGTGTAATGGTGTTTGGGCTTTGTAAGATTAAACACTAGTGTGTTAGTCCCAGTGAGCATTGAAGTTCTGTCAATCTGCAAGCAAGAGATCTGTTGTCTTGCCCAACCCCCTTGGTGAGATGCATGTAAACTTGGTTGGGTCAGGCTGGATTTTCCAACTCAAACCGCTCGGGTAACGTTCATGTAAACAAAGCTTATGCGGGTGCACATCCTACATACATCCAACTTGATCCCAGGTAGGTTTGTAAGCGTGCCAGTACTGAAAATTTTCTAGCTGTTATCTATGTTTTCTTGTGATGCTTCACAAACACTGAGCGTGCAAGCTAGAAAATGCTCATTGTACCTGGAGCATTCCTGCATGACTATGAGAGTGCTAACATCTGATAACATTTTTCGCTGCTCAAAGCTAGAGAAAGCCTTAATCTCTGCGCAAGCAGATTGTAAATAAGCTGCTATGCCTAATTTACACAGGTGGCATGGGAAACCCTGGGCATTCATATGGCCCTTAAATCGTAAATTTCATATATGGCATATACGAGAGTAGAAGGGGAACCGAGGGGCTCGAATTTGGTAATCATGAATTTGTTTATCTGTTTGTTGGCTTTGTGGTCATATATGGCATATGGCATTTAAGCCAGGAGATAGTATACATGAGAAACAAAACAAACAAAGATGGGACAAATCTTGATGTTGTGATAGAAAAGGAAATTCTGTGTTAGGTGGGGCTGCAAATGTAACTGAAAACAGCCATGTAATATTTTAAGAAACCTTGAACAAAGCTCCACATGTTCTGGCTTAAATTTAGTATGTGCTACATGTTTGGAATATGTTTCTAAAACATTGATTCTAACATCAACATTTTAGTCTTATTCCAAATTTTGATCTTCTGTTGCAGTCCTGCCTTGTTGCAGTTGTGATTCCTGATCAAGAGTATTTGATGCAGTGGGCAGCAGAAAACTCCATATCGGGCACCTTTCATGAACTCTGCAGGAATAATGTGAGTGGTAGACTTGTCACAATGCTTTCCCGCACACAGTGTGAAGTGTGAAGATGTAGCGGCTGCAGTGATCAAGATTTATGCCTTTTTCTTAATTAAATGCACTGGTGTTACTGATGACCCAAATTTCTGAATTTAGATAGTCTGGTGTGAATAATGAAATTACTCTGTGTGAGCTTTAATCTGAGAATATGACCACTCAGTATGGCAGTTCTAAAGTAGTACTTTGAAAGATTTTCAGTGAGTGGTTGATCACTGATATTTTTTCCTAGTAAGACATAATTTGTACCACAATATTGGGACTTTTAAAATGTTGCTACCTAGCACTGGCGACCAGTAATAAGCAATGTTGTTAATTTTCACTTTCATTCTGCCCACATATGTCAACAGATTGTCAAGAAGTCCATTCTAGATGACCTCTGCCGCCTTGGAAAATTGTCTGGGCTGAAGTCTTTTGAGCTGGTAGGTTCAGCTGTTGCTAAGATGATAGAAGTGTGTTTTGTATAGCTAGGGTTCAGCATTTTTGGTTAAAACTTTGTTTTTAGCCAAAAAATATTGCTTTTAAAGGTGAACTTAATGAAGAGGAAAAAAAGTGAGAAATAGTGTGGTGTCATAAGTTTCGCCTATCGCAGTGCTTCGACACACAACATTGCATCTCGCCAGGCGGTGCTATTGATAGGTGCGGCATAAATTTGCAGCATGTGCTCTAACAGCAGTGGCGTAGAGTTACTGTATGCACCCCAACAGGGGCAGTCAGAGTTGGGTGTGGCTAGAGCATGGGTCTCTAACTACTCGCTCCTGTATCTCGATTAAAACCAGTTTACTAGCGCTACTGTGCATCGCTGTCACCCAGTAAAGAATCATGCATGGTAAATTTTAACGTGATAGCATTAAAGGCTCCGTGTCGCAGAAAATCCGGAGTCTGTGTCAGTGTAGGCATATTGCATCGGCGTTCGCGGTACAAAAAATCATTCCCGAACCACCCCGACCACGCAGGCCCTCCGTGTGGCGCAGAGGCGTTAGTGAACTAATTGAATTTCTCAAAGTAATATGCATCAGAAAAATCGTAAGGTATGACTTAACCACAACCTACAGACGTGATACCGTTGGAGTGTAATTTTAATATACGAGAAACCCTTTCCCAGAATTTCGACAATTCATACAGGCCCGCGCCGCGGTTTGTTCCTTGCAAAAACACCATCCAGATGGTGCTCACCTCCTCGGCAGCCGCGCGCGGAGGCGAAGTTGGAGGAAAAAGAGAGCTGCAGTGTCCGGGAAGCCTGATAAGCAGCCAGGGATCTTTGAATGCTATCGCGTTCCACTGTTAAAGGCGAAGCTTAATAAGCGTCCTCCAGATTTTGTTATTCGAAATGTATCTTAGTGAATGAAAATACATATTTACATGCATATAACAAAGAAAAGCCAGTAAGCTTGCGTTTGAAAATATGGCAGCCCCCCAAAAAGCGTGTTTGAATAAACTGTGTGTACATGCACAAACACACACAAAATTTCTTAAAAATGAAAACTAAAAGATCTTAACCTGGGGATATGAATTTGCACATCAAGGCCAGTATTCACTTTGATGATGTTTGTTTGCACAAAAATGCACTTCGAAGGCACCTTCAGTCATCTTGAAGAAACAGCAGAAAGAGACAATACACAAGAGAGAGAGAGAGGAAGATGGGACATACAGACTCGCAACTAACGGCTTGTTTGCATTAACACACACATAGTTATACCTGCAAGATAACTGCACAGACTATAAGGCGAGATCACCGAACTTTAACATTAATAAAGCAGTTCACTGACCAATGTGAAAAAGCAAAAACAACTATAAAACAACTTTACCTATTAGAAGTATATAAGACAGTTCGTTTTGAAACAGCGGTATTAATGGCTGGTTTATGCACATGTTGGTTTTTTTCTTTCTGTATACAGTCGAATTTTGTTAATTCGACCCTGACGGGACTGGCAAAATTGATCAATTATTCAGCTGTTCAAATTTAACAAGATGCGGAAAAAACGCCAAAACAAACCGCAGATTCATTTGGCAGTATTTACTCTATTCTGTGCCCCCGAATGAAACTCTCGCTCACTTTTTGTGTCCTAAGCAGAAAATTAATGTTGAAATGACATTAAAGCTCCTAAAGAAAATGTATATCTAACGTGCACCCAATTTTTTAGCAAGAAAAATAGGCAAGGGCTAATATGTCTTGCACTTTGGTGGCCAGTTTCCTAAAGACAGCTTCGCCTCATACATTCGTGTTCGGTTGCACTGCACAGACAACTTTCGATCCAACTTTTTCTTTTTTGAAAAGAAAAAAAAGGCACACGTTATCGGGCCACTACCATAATCAGACATTGTAAGCTACGGTTATTGCTTGAAAATCCTCCTCCGCCAAGCCGAAAATAAGCATTTTAGACGAGAGGTGACGGGTGTGTTCAATGCATTCACTGTTCCCTGAGCTCCCATGCTTGCTTTGCTGTGCCAACTGGCTGCATAGCTATCAATAATTAAGTTCGTTGCATGCCTTCATCTTTACTTTGTGGGGTTATTTTGTAAATATACGTATGAGCGTGTCATTGCATATAAAGCCTTGGCTGTGAATCGGTGCATCTTCTATCTTTCTCTCCATCTTCTATATCATCTTTTCACTCTGTTTCTTAGAAGATACGAGTGTACCAGCTTGTCTGGTTTTCTGCTGCGTCTTCATTCAAACTTCATCTCATAGCGAGCTTGGCTGAGATAAATGCCATGATGCCCTTGTCTGTTATTGTTAAAGTAATTTAGAATAGAACTAATTTGTTCACAAATTTTCTACATATGGGCTATAAAGGGGACGGGAAGGGAGGGGGGAGTGAGGGGTTGGCACACAGTGTATAGAAAGTATCTAGAAATGCTGAAATGTTTACCACACGTATTATGTTGCCTGCTCTGAGTGTAAAGCACTGTTATCTCAAGTAGTTTATGTTGTGGCATTTTCTTTGAACAAGTGATTTATAGATATTATGTGTTTCAAAATGTTGCGTAATATTACTCTTAGGCTGATGGTAACAATAACATATTTTTTGGTCTACAAATTACAAATTGCTGCTGCGAGAAGAGGTGAAAATATCCTCTTGGTCTTTAGTTGGATTTTACATTCAAACTGGGAAGTTCTGAGCTTTACCATTCAGCTTTAGCAAGCATTAACAAATGTCTCCTTTTGCTGATACCATAGCTTCCCTTTTATGCATTGAATTGCATGCCTAAACAGTTGTCAGATAATGAGGAATAACATGTTTTTTTTTCCCGTTTTTTTCCATGCACAGCTGAAGGATATCTATGTACACAGTGACTTACTGAGTGTCGACAATGGCCTTCTGACGCCCACTCTGAAGACTAAGCGGCCCGAGTGCCGGAAATACTTCCTGCCTCAAATCGAAACCATGTATAGGAGTCTAGCTTAGGGCCTTAGGGGTAACAAAGAGTTACTTTTTTTTTTTTCGAGCAATAGAAGCGTTGTAGCAGAGGGCACAGAAGCCACGTTTCTCCACACTTCTACGGTTGCCCTCCTGTGCTATCAGTATGTAGAAGAGGCAGCGTGCGAGACCAGCGCACTTTTTTTCCATACCACTCGCTCTCTACTTGTCATGTCTCCAACACTCAAAGGCTCTGGAAAGAAGTCTCTCAAGCACTGCTACTCTTTCTCAAGGACCAGTCCTCGTAGATTTTGTAAAAAGTTCAGTTGGTGTTGCTGACCTATGTCATTCTCTCCAGGCATATGCTTTTTTCCCCCATTATCGCCAGGTTTCTCTTCTGGATACTGTGCATTTGCCGATTCAGGAGTTAAATGCTAACAACATGCTGCTTGGGTGCGAGGTTGAATGAAGTGTAGTTTTTCTGCATCTGACAACTTGTCTGTCAGCCCATGGAACTTTTGTTTTGTTTACTTTTCATCTGTGCACACAATTTTGCGCTGGCAAATGTGAACTGGCATACTACTGGATGTGTAAAACTTCATTATTTTTTTTTTTTTTTTTGTTTTGTTGTCCTTGTTTTTCAAACTGACATGTTGCATTTGTCTGAAATGGTGATCGATTTAGATTTTGTTGTCTCTTTGAAATTACGTACTACTATTTTTTTTTTGTCTAAACTGTTTGTTTGCAGCATTCTTTTGTTCTTTTAATTTACCCAACCCTAGGTTTTCACGGCTTCAATCTTTGGCTAGATTGTGTCATTCAGCCCAACCAGTGCTAGTGTGATGAATGCATTATGTGTCACATGCGTCAACAAATTGACTTGTTACTTCCATCTTTGCTGCATGCAAATCCAGAGCATGCCTGTGCGGCAGTGTTATGCAAATTTGAAAGAATTGTCATTTTCATACATTTTACAGGCTGGAGCATCCATGCTTATAGCATTCTTGTTGCTGTCTATAAAATTGTTTTTCTTTACGACACATAGAAATTACTTATATATAAATATTTATTCAAAATTTTTTCTAGAAAACTCTTTCAGGTGAAACTTTAAAAAAGAATAGACCTTTTTGTCTTCACTCTACTTTTGACATCATATCATGTGATAATGCTGAAGTCAAAAATGCAGACTCTAGTCCAAACAGAAATTGCATGACTTTGAAGCTTTCTGCTGTGGTGATAACATAGTGTAGTAAGTGCATAGAGCAAAAATCGAGAGCATGTGCAGAGTGGCTGACCACCTTTTAATGAAGCATTTCAATTTAGCACAGGTCTCTCAGGGCTAAAATGGTGCTGTCTCTCCTTCGCTTTTATACTTAAAAACTTAGGTTAACAGTGTAAAGTTGGTCGGTACCATTTTATGTGCATGTTGTTTTTCCTAATCATGATTTTTTTACATTCCAAGCTCCTAATGACTGCAAAATATTAAGCTTTCCACCCTTGTAACCATCTCCTCTGATGGTCTTTCCACAACTTTGGTAACAAAAATTCATATTGGTACATTGTTTGGACTTTTCTTCTTTTGGCATCCTAGAAGTGTTTTGCAATAACCGTACACTCGCAAAGAAAGAGGACATATTTATTAGTTATTTCTTCTAGTTCCAAATGACCAAAGAATTAATAGTACTTAAGAGCAGACATTGGAATGTATCCATGGCACTCATAGTTAGGCTTTCATGAATAAAAAGTCTGTGATTTTCACCTGCTCTTTGCGTTTGTGATTTACTGGTGTTCATGATTTGTGCTGTGAATGACCAATATATGTACAAGATTTATTCTATCGGGGCTGTCTTAGTTCGAAGCATGAGCTGCTCTGGCAGGATTAAAAGGGCCTTGCAACATACTTAACGTAACCTAAGTAAATAAACCTATTTAGTCGCTAGACAATTCTGTTATGAACATCTAAGCCAAATATTATTCCTGTGCATGCATAGGAGCCAACAGTTTCGTTCAAAAGGCTACAAAGTCGTAGCTTCAACTTTCAGAAATCCTCGTCATCCTTTTTTTTTCTTCGTATATCACATGTAAACATGATGGCTATTGTGAATTATTTTATGACTAAGCAGTGCCTCTAGGCAGAACCAAGAACGAAGTCTCCTCTTCAATAGAATGTTGGCACCATGTAGGGCTCCGGATTAATTTTGACCACCTGGCGTTGTGGTCAAAATTAATCCGCAGCCCTCCACTACGGCGTGCCTCATAATCGGAACTGGTTTTGGCACGTAAAACCCCAGAAAGAAGAATGGTTACTACAAGAGCTGGAGGTGTCCAGGGTAAACCAACTGAACGATCATAGCCATCTTCACTGGTGCAACTTGGGGTCACATTATATATTCCTGTACTGTCTTCCGTACCATGCGTTGCAACATCCTTGCGTTCTACAAGGTCAGCTGTTTCGACAGTAGGGCCACCTGATCTTGAGCTCATGCCAACGTCAAAGCTCTCTACAGTGATGGGTGGAGCATGGCACTCGTTGATCCTCATGGGCATGACTTGAAGTACAGTAGGAACGATTAAAAGAATCTAGTGGAAGGCCGTAAGGGGTACAATTTTATTGCTGATGCCTCTCCTCGGACAAGACAATTAATATACGAGGGGAAGTCAAAAAGGAAAGGGACTTTTGAGAAAAGATACATTTATTCTAATAGAAAACTGAAACGTACATTATTTTTTTTCGTAACCTCCCTGCACGTCAATGCACTTTGCCCAACGTTTCACAAGTTTTTTGATTCCATCGGAAAAAAAGTTTTGGTTGCACCTGTAACCAATTTTGCACTGCATCAATGACGTCTGCATCGGTTGCAAATCATCTTCCCCTGAGCACTTCCTTCAATGGTCAAAACATATGAAAATTTTCGCTTGGAGCCAGTTCTGGACTGTATGGCGGGTGTTCCAGCAATTCGAATCGCATTCCTTTATTGTTTTGGCTGCAGGATGACAGCTTTTCGCAGTTTTTCACGACGTTTGGATCTAATTGCAGGTTTGAGTTTAGTTCGCAACACATCACAATAGTTCTCACTGTTCAGTTTCTCCTCTTGGGGTAAAATGAATGGCTACCACACCTTCCATGTCCCAGAATAATGTTAGCATGCAAGTGTACCATGCTAACACTCGCATGCTAACACAGCGAAGCTGGCCAATTGATATCGAGCAGCTAGCCTCCAACGCATTCGGCGTCGGCAAGCAGCAGCGTTCTTGGCACTGTGCGAACCTTGGTTAGCCTGCCTGCGTTTGTGGCATGCCAGGAACGCTGTCGCTCATAGGCGCCGACGCGTCCAGCGCTAGTCACGCGAAATGTCGCCAACACGTTCGGCGGCGGCAAGCGACAGCATTCTTGGCACTGTACCAAACTTGGTTAGCTTGCCTGCGTTTGTGGCATGCCAGGAGCGTTGTCGCTCGTAAGCGCCGACGCGTCCAGTGCTGGTCACGCGAAACGTCACGAAAGGGAAGGTACCTCCAAAAATGATCGCTCGAGAATACCTTCCTACATGCGTAGTGAAGTTAAACCAAGTTAAGACCTAGCAGCAACCAAGTTAATATCTAGCAGTAGCAGCCAGTAAGCTTCGCTGTGCCTAAGCTTTGCGCGACCGAGTGCAAACTTGCCAGACATTATCTTGGTTCTGTCCAGCTACGTGGCATTTGCATATTTTTAAATCTTAGTGCATGATATTTGGGACACCCTGTATATGTTACGCTTAGTGTAGGGGTCCCAGATGGTGCATGCGTACTCAAGTTCTGGTCCTATAATCGATGTGTAAGCTAGTAACTTAATTTCTGCATGTGCTTGTTTTAGTTTATGCCTAAGAAAACCAAGCTTTCGGAATGACAATGCGCAGATATGATCAATGTGCGCGTTCCAACTGAGGGTGTTATACTCGTGCCACACGGGCAAAGTAAAGTGCACTTCGAGCGAGTGCACTTCAGCGCGCTGAGTGTCACTTTGGCGGTGCGCTGCTACACGAGAAAGAAAAGTGTTCTTTCAAATTGATGGTCATGGCAACCGGGAGTCAGACGGGAAAGCATATATTTATTAATATAAAAATGTGTGCGCAAAAACAGTTTATTATTGTTAGAAACAACATTTACAATCCACCTATATAAGCGCCGGCAATGACGGCAACTTGACTAGCAACAGTCAAAACTTCTCGATCCGCCAAACAACTGCGCAGTCATTATCCGGCGTGGTCGTGAACAGCCCGAGAGCGGGAGTTTTTTTGCTGTTCTTGTCGTTTTTCTTTTTTTTTTTGCGGTGTGGCACATTTTATTACCTTGTAACGTTAGCAATTTAAAACGATGTTATTAAAAATTACTCCTGACCCTTCTTCCAATCTCACTTGATGTATCTTCTAAGCATTGCTAACGAGGCTACACACTTGGCCGCCGCGAAGTGAGTTCGCCGAACACACTTGCTGGCGAGTGCACTCTGCAGTGAGTTCTAGAACACTGTAGTGTCACTAAGCGTTCCCGTGTGGCAGCCTGCGAATGACACTAGCCGCGAAGTGCACTCGCTCAAAGTGCACTCTACTTTGCTCGTGTGGCACGGCTATTAGTAATTGTGGCGTCTAGCGGCCTATTCAATGACTTCAGAAAGCGGTTGCGATGGAAAGCTAAGGAAATAGCAGATTGCATATTTTTCTTGTTATTATCATAAAATAATGATTTGCCAGCATTACGTTTCATATCCCATGCAGTGTACCATGAAGAAATCTTAATAAGTAAATGGGGCGCTTGCTCCTCACAGCTGTTAATTCCGTTAAATAAAGCACAATCATCGGCAAACAATTTGACCTGAACAGACAATATTAATGACGTCAACATTGTCGTCAGTATACAGGGTGTTTCCGCGAACACTTTCAAAAATTTGTAAAGGTTGCCTGTGGCAGATAGCACAATTCCAGTTCATGAGCTGGTCTACTCGAAGAGGCGGACATTACTTGCACAAGAAATTGAAATGCATAATTCAATAATTATCAATAATTCACTCATTTAAGTTTTTAACTAATTACCTGATGGCCCATATTGCAATTTATAAATTGTAGACGTGGAGTTCGCAAGGCGGATCCACTTGGAACGAATTCTCGGGATGACACGAGTTTCGAGATATTAATTCCCGTACTTTGCGGCGAAATGCATTGGCGTTCCAGTTAGTTTCTTAAGAAAACGTCGCTTTATGCATTGAAGCACAAAATTAACTGGAACGCCAATGCATTTCTCCGCAATGTTCGGGAATTAATACCTAGAAACTGGTCTCATCCTGAGAATTAATTCTAAGTGGATCCGCCTTGCGAACTCCACGGCTACAATTTGTAAATTGCAATATGGGCCATCCGGTAATTGCGCCGGTGAAGCAGGTCGTCGCGAATGGCGAAATGGTGAGCTTGACGGCGCAACGCGCAGGTTGTTGACCTGGTCGATGGATCAGAGAGTCAGCCTATAATCAACGCAATTCAGGGGTCCTTGCGCTGCTCGGAAGCGATGGCGCGAAGGTCGATGGAAGGCACAGTCAACCGAGATATATTGCCAGCCAAGGGAGAGCGCGCGAGGGCATCGGCGTCCGAGTGGTGGCGTCCGCTGCGGTAGAGTACGCGGATGTCGTAGTCTTGAAGGCGAAGTGCCCAACGTGCAAGACGGCCGGACGGATCTTTCAATGACGCCAGCCAACATAGTGCGTGGTGGTCCGTGATGACATCAAATGGGCGACCATACATATATGGCCGGAACTTAGTAAGAGCCCAGATGATCGCGAGACATTCTTTTTCTGTCACGGTGTAATTATTCTCGGCTTTCGTAAGCGTTCGGCTGGCATAAGCAACGACATATTCAGGGAACCCTTGCTTGCGTTGCTCGAGGACAGCGCCAAGGCCGACACCGCTGGCATCTGTGTGTACCTCTGTCACGGAGCAAGAAACCTTTAGGAGTGGAAACTCCGCCAGTTGCGGCGACCAGATAATGTCACAAGCCCGCGGAGCCACTATCATGCTGGCGGCACCTGGCGGCCGAGAAAGCAATTACCGCCGTCTTGGTTGCCAAGGCAACCGGTCACGTGTGTTTATCTCGTTCGCGGCCGCGCGCGTTGCTCCCGTTCGGCCGCGCGCCTCACAACTTCTACTGAGGGCACTCACGCATCCCACCTGCATCCCATCTTAGGCTAGCAATTTCCGAACAAGGGTACACTGCACGTATCAGCGCTGTTAGTATTACGGCCCTCGAACAGACATCGACAAGAACAGTTACTGTTTGACTTAAAGGCCCACAAAAACAACGCTTAAAGCCCCAACCAGACGTACGCGTTGGAACGCGTCCGCAGGCGCCGTGCGCCTGAGAGAGATTGTGGTTGTGAAGAGGAAGAGGCAGAAAATAGCGTCTCTTCCTCCTCACAACCACAATCTCTCTCAGGCGCACGGCGCCCGGACTAGGGACTCCTCCTAGAGTTTGTAAAGGGTCGGCCCTTAAGGCCGTCCCTATCTCTCACTTGTAAATACAGCAAATAAATGTTTTTCACCACCACCACCACCTCCGGACGCGTTCCAACGCGTACGTCTGGTTGGGGCTCTACCAACCAGACGTACGCGTTGGCGTGCACGTTGGAAGCGAACGTTGAAAGGCGTGCACGTTGAAGCGAACGCCTTTGTCGTCTACTTTGAGCGCGGGAGACACGGGCGCCGCCGAAGAGAACGCGCCCGAGCGGCACCACCGATCCGCCGGGCTGCTGCTTGCATGACGTGCCGCAAGGCGCCGCCACTGCATGCGCCCCCGTCGGCGCATAATAATGTGACGTTATCTGGTCGCACGCGAGCGCCCGCGCTGACGGGAGTTTCTACTCCTAAATAATCTTCCTCCGTGACCTCTGTAGGGGCCGTCGGGTCGTAGTGGCGCAAAATTGGGGTGGGGGAGTCAGAAAACGACGAAGACTCGTGAACGCCTCGTCGCACTCTGATGACCACGAGGTGAGGAGCCCGCTGCTCCCTAGGAGCTTCGTCAGGGGCGATACGATGGCGGCGAAATTCCGAATAAAAGGCTGTTTCACATGGTGCGATTTTGCACTGCGATTTTCGCAGCTGCGATTTTCGCAGATGCGAAATTCGCAACGGCCATTTCACATGGTGGGATGTCAACAATGCGATTATGCGACGCCCAGGGTTGCTTGCTGCCAGATTTTGTCGCACACGCCGCATAAATTCGTTTAATGTAATGAAAAAGACGTGCACGTTATAATATAATTGACCTCTCTTTAATAGGACCAAATAATACGTGCGTTTTGTAATTTAAAAGCGCTTCAAAGTTTAGTTTGTTTTGGAGTGCGCAACAGCGGTTTGTGAAGTTCAATACGAGGAGAAATGGCGGACGTAAACAGCTGTTCGCAGGTGGTCGTTCAGCGTTGTGTGCTGTCTCTGTGTGTGTTTTATGCCTGTGTCGTTCTACCTGCGGTTAAACAAATTACAAGAGGACCTATCAACAAGCCCTTATAGCTGTTGTCATCGCATATGCAGTATTCGGGATTCGGCGGAGTCGTCATGTCAACGCAGAGACCCTCGCGCTACCCGTGATTAACGTCAGCTTCTGAAAAACGGATGTGTGTGTATTGCTCGTGATTGCGCATTAGTGGTTCCTGCTCCTAGCAATATTCTTGCACCAAACTTAGCAGCAAGCACCAACCCAAAAGCTCACGTCTGCCCCTGAACAAAGCCGCAAATGATCTGTGTGTAATTACTGAACGTGCAATGGAATTTGTGTTGTGAACGTTTATCTTAGCGCCAGCCTGGCTCGTCCGTCTCGGCGCCTGTGCTGTAATTATTCATACAAGTGCTCTCTGAATATTTCGGAAGGCGTAAAAGCCGACACCACATTTTTTTTAGGAGCTGCAGTCACTTGTGTACGTAGTATCGTATCATTCTGGCAGACATGGGCGTCGTCTATTTTCTCGTCCTGTTTCTTGCGCTGTTAGTGTGCTGTGAATCTGTATCAAGAAGCTTAAGTTAATATGCTGCAGTACGTAGCGCAGCCGCGTAGCCACACGGCTAACATTAAAATACCTTGTTAGGAGTACGTTTGTTTGTTTAATAACAAAATCGAACGCTAAAATTTTGTATTCATGGTGGCAAGTGTAAGGTAAGAAGCTATCGAAACTATCCGCTAATGGCATGCGTGTGCTTCTACCTGCTTCAGCACGTTATCCTTAAAGTGAGGCTGAATACCCCTGATAACCAAAAACATATGCAACTGGAGCAGGTGCTATGATTCCTCTCCTGGAAATGAAAGCCAGCATCCCAGTCTGTTAAGCTAGTCATGTACTTAACCTATATTAGACCAATGTTAGAGTATGCAAATTGGAGCCATTTAAAACTGGGTTATTTCACCAAAATAAGAAAGTGCAAGGAAAGTTTCAAGGTACTGTCTAATCTGGTATTCCCGAACCTATTGTATTAGCAAAACTTTATGCCTCCCTGAATTGCCTGCATTAACCCAATGCTGAAAACAGGGGAAGCTGATTCCCTTTCTTGCTGTTGAAAAGCTGCTAGAATCTCAATAACAGACCACTTATGTTCTGAGAGAAAGTGAGGGGCACTGACAATATCTCTAATCTTTTGTATGAGCCTTCACCTTGAACGAAAATGGAATAAAAATATTTACCTTTGCAAGCCTCTGAATCCAAACATTCTCAAAATTTTGAGGAGCCACTATAAATTTTTGAGATACAGACAATAAAAAGGGTGCCTAAGTACAAGTGCACACTGAACACACTTGAGTGGTTGAGTGGCCAGCTGCGAATGCAAAAGCGTCCATAGCTGCTACCTCGAGGTATCTGCTAGGTTGCACATGTGTTTCTCCTATAGCCCATGTACCTGGCAAGGGGAATGGTTATACGTAGTCCTGGGCTTTTTTTTTTTTTTCAATAGGTGGTGGCTAGCTGATTCCATCTGTTTATGTATTTATCATTTGTGTGCATCTTATGTGCATGTGTTTGTGTCATGTTCTGATTGTTATACGTGCAGTGATGCAAGCATCTTATTTTTTTTAAATATATTGCACTACAGTCATTTATTAAACTTTGTGTTGAAATGTACAAAATGTGCCCACCCAGTAATGGTTAGGACAGACAGCAGGATTGGCAAAAAATATGATGCAGATCCAATGCACTTGCTTGAATCGACATGAGACGAAGCTTTCACGCAACGGTCAGTTGAACTCTAGAAAACTAACTGCAGTGTTTACAGTTGTCCTTATTTCACCCGATGCAACACGTACTCATAGACAATGTTTGCTTATTCACCGCACAGGTCACATAATGTAATGTATACATAGCACGGTGAACTCACTCAAACGTCGGCTCACTAAGTCTTCGAACTAACCGTGAGTCGGAGTTCATTTCAGCCTGACTGAGTAGAATTTTGGTGAATACGAGTAAGAGCAAGCTCAGTTGAGTAAACTTTTAGTGAATATTGTCATGTGGTAGTCGGGGAAAGCTGATCCAAGTAGAATTTTAGTGAATATGAGTCAAAGCAAGCTCGGCAAGTAGATTTTTGGTGAATATGACTCAGTGCAAGCTCACCTGAGTAGAATTTTGATGAATATAAGTCGGAGCAAGCTTGGCTAAGTAGATATTTGGTGAATATGACTCGGTGCAAGCTTGCCTCAATAGAATCTTTGTGAATATTAGTCAGATCAAGCTCGGCCAAGTACAATTTTGGTGAATATGAGTCAGAGCAAGCTCGGATAAGTAGAATTTTGGTGAATATGACTGAGCAAGCTCGATTGAGTAGTGATGGGATATGGTTATACGAGTTTATGCAGTAATACATGTAAGTGCAGACTCATTAGCAACATTGCCTCCATCTTGATGGGCTATACCTACGCCTCGTGATGAGTCTGCACACTTTATGAGCTGTGGACATGCAAGACCCACCCACACTTGAAAACATACTATCATTCATACGAAGGAATGCAACCGGCTGACTTCACTGCACAATTTTGATCTGCTTTTGTTTAATGAGTTATCTACTGCTTATAAAAACAAGGTGTTCGCCTGCTTTTCGCATTATTGCATGTGTTTTACAGGAAGTAGAGACAGAGAAGCAAGAAAAGGCAAGGATGTTTATGGCTATGTAGTTTCTTAGAGTACTGCAATATGTTACAACCAGCATAAACAAAAGTAATTCGATGCACTGAAGTAAGCGAAATGTGCAATTACCTTTTGATGTGAGGGTTAATACAGATGCAGTAAGGATACAAAGTCTGCAACACACTGAAGGTTTATTGGTTTTTTTATTCAGGAGAAAAATGATGCATCAGAAAAATGAGAAAAAAACTGTTTAAATATTGCTTCGAAAATAAATTCGCAATACTGCTTATTCCCAGTCAAAGCGTGAAATATGCTATTGTAAAACATTCATTACGATATCCAGTTTGCACGTTCGCTTTGCGTCTCGCAGCGGAAGTAACAGAACCTTGAAATGAGATAATTCATTGGGGAAAATGCGCATGAAAGCCCTAACCAACCGACTGCAACTAAATGGTCGCGCGTAGAGCGTGACCTATTGACCACAGCATTTGTCCGTAGTTGCATATTCTTTAAATTGTTCCGTCCGTAAAAGCATACGGCGATAAAACTGGCGTTTTCGTATATCGCGAGTTGTCTCCAGAACCAGAAAATTGGGACGACATCCGAAGGCCATGCCTTCCCGTGAGGGACACCTCGCAGTATTTACACACTCGCAGCGCGTGTGAATAACGGAAAATCACGCAAAAGTACGTACTATCAGCACCCGAAGCCAACCTAAAAAACAGCGTCGCCAGATTAGCAACGTAGCGTGTCAACAAACTCGTAGAAATCACAGAACCGAATCTGACCTACGAGTTTTTATCTGCACTGTTCGCGTGTCGGTGCTGATGTTACGTACCGATTGCGTAATCCAAGACTCCACTCAATTAGTTGCACTGTTCGAGGGTCGTTGATCCAATATTTATAGACAAAATGTATCTATAAACGTTGCGTTGAGCGACCGCCTCCATTTTCCAAAACAGACCGCGAAATAGCTCTCGGCGCAATTTCGACGGAAAAATCGCAGCGATTGCTGCGACGTTGCGACGCTGCGACCAACCGGTTGGTCGCAGCCGAAAATCGCAGAAACGGCCCTGCGACTGCGATTTTCGTCGCATGCGACGGAAATCGCACTTCCGGTGCGATAATCGCAGTGCAAAATCGCACCATGTGAAACGGCCTTTAAAGGGTCTGAAGTACGAGCATAGACCGATGAAACTGCGCAATTCTTTGATGGACGTTGGCTTGGGCAATTCGGCAACGGCGCGAAGTTTGTCGGGGTCTGGGAGAATTCCGTCCTTGTATACGACATAGCCAAGTATCGTGAGTTGCCGTGCAGCAAATCGGCACTTCTTTATGTTTAATTGTACGCTGGCGTTCGATAAACACGTCAAAACACGCCGGAGGCGTTCGAGGTGCCTGGTGAAGCCGGGCGCGAAAACTACAATGTCGTCAAGATAACACAAACATGTGTGCCACTTTAAGCCTCGCAAAACTGTGTCCATCATGCGCTCGAATGTCGCGGGCGCATTACAGAGTCCAAAAGGCATGACGTTAAACTCGTACAAGCCGTCGGGCGTGATAAAGGCTGTTTTCGGCCGATCGACTTATTCCATGGGCACTTGCCAATACCCGGAGCGCAAATCCAGAGATGAAAAGAACTCGGCTCCTTGCAGGCAGTCAATGCGTCGTCCATGCGTGGCAGGGGATAGACGTCCTTGCGAGTGATCTTATTGAGCCGGCGATAATCGACGCAAAACCTTACGGAGCCGTCCTTCTTTGTAACAAGGATGACAGGAGAAGCCCATGGACTTTTCGAGGGTCGAATTACTTCGCGCCGAAGCATGTCGTCGACTTGCTCTTTAATCACTTGACGCTCGCTGGCAGAAACGCGATACGGGCGTTGTCGCAATGGTGGGTGAGAGCCAGTGTCGATGGGGTGCGTTACAGTTGAAGTGCGACCCAAGAAAGCTTGCCCCACGTCGAAAGACGAACGAAATTCATCCAGGAGGGACAGCAGCTGGGAACGCTGGGCTGGGTAAGGCTCTATCGCTGGGTAAGGGTCCCAGTGATGGAGGAACCAAATACATCTCTGGGCATTGCGTCAGCTATAGCACTGAGCGTACGGTAGGTTGCGCAATTCGGGTAGTCGGGCACGTCGATAACTTGCACGTCGTCGATGGCTTCCACGGTACCAATACATTCTCCTCGGAGCAGCACGACAGGGTACGGGCACGGGTTGCAAACGAAAATTGTGCTAGTACCCTTGATGATGTCCACGGTCACAAAAGGTAGCAACAGGCCCTTCCTTGAGAGGAAACGGCCAGACGGCGAAAGTAATGCAATGGCGTCCGAGAGGCCACTGCAGTGCATGGACACGATCATTGAGGCGTTGGGAGCAACCTGAGTGTCGGCTTCGACGATCAGTTTCCTGGAAAGCGACGGAGCGTCAGTGGGCATCAAATCTAGAAGCGGCGATAGTTCTATTTCGGCCCGTGCGCAATCGATAATGGCATTGCGGCGCGAGAGAAAATCCCAGCCGAGGATGACATCGTGAGAGCAGGAGGAAATAATGAAGAATTCTATGGCGTATACAACGTTCTGAATTTCTACACGAGCAGTGCAAGACACCAAGGGACGAATATGCTGAGCACTGACTGTTCGAAGGGATAGGCCGGACAGGGGTGTCGTGACTTTCCGAAGTAAGCGGCAAAGTGTAGCGTCCATAACACATACGGCTGCTCCTGTGTCCACGAGTGCAGACGTGCGGACACCGTCGACAAACACGTCTATCACATTGGATAGGCTGCAATGAGGGGTTGTGCAATTCGACGTTGTCGCAGCCCTTGCCTCTTGGACTGCGACTGTTAGTTTTCCTCATCCCGAGGGCCGGCGCACGAGGCCGCATCGGCGATAGCGAGCGCCGGCGCGGAGATGGGGAACGGCGGGTGTTCGGCGGCGGGCGGTATGTTGGTGACACACCGGAAGGTGGGTCGTAATATGGACGGGGCGAACGGTTGGTCATGGATGATGCGACGCTGGGCGGCTGCACACGATTACAGAAACGGGCCACGTGATCGGCGTAGCCGCAGGCAAAGCATATAGGCCGGTTGTCAGATGTAAGCCACCGGTTCGCTGTGGCTGCTCCCGTCCACGTCGGAGCACGCCTTGTATGGAGCGGCTGGTGATAGGACTGTATAGCGGGCTGCACTGGAGGCCTAGCCACGACGTCGGTATAAGTGAGGGGCACATGAGCAGAGAGTGGGTGGGGCCGCGCGACGACTTCAGCGTAGCTGAGCGGTGCTGGTGCCTGTTGGGGTGGTGCCACGACCTCGGTGACGCTCAGTGACACAGGAACATGGTGGCGTTGGTCTGGCAAGACCTCGGCGATTTCTTGCTCGATGGCGCGGCGGAGCGGAGGCACGATAGTCGAAGCGGGCTGTGGCACATGCGACGGCTGAGCAAAGGTATACCAATGAGAGTTGGCGTGCTACTTCCTCCCGAATGAATGCTTTCATTTCCGCAAGCAGTGCGGTCTGGTCGAAGGTGGTAGCCAGACCAGCGATGTGTTCGTCGCGTGATGAAGACCGACGAGTCAACGAGCACTGCCTGCGTAGCTCCTCGTAACTTTGGCATAACGTAACGATCTCTGTGACGGATTGTGGATTCTTAGCGAGCAGCATGTTGAAAGCGGCGTCCTCTATTCCTTTCATGACGTTTCTGATTTTGTCTGATTCCGACATCGTCGCGTCCACGCGCTTACACAAGTCCAGGATATCTTCGATGTAGCTAGTGAAGGACTCTCCCGGCTGTTGGGCTCATTCTCGCAAGCGGGATTCTGCTCGCACCTTGCGCGCAGCAGGACGACCAAACACAGCTACCAATGAGGTCCTGAACGCGCGCGGACCATGTCGGAATTTCCGTCTCGTGGTTGTTGTACCAGAGGCTTGCCACGTCGGCGAGGTAAAAGAGTACGTTGCTTAGTTTCGCGGCATCATCCCATTTATTGATGACGCTTATTCGCTCGTACGTGGACAGCCAGTCCTCCACGTCGTGGTCGTCTGTGCCCCTGATAACAGGAGGATCCTTGTGGCGAGGTAGACCAGAGCACACGACGGATGGTGCAGGAGGCGTTTGCTGAGACGTTGGCTGAGATGCGTCCTGAGACATGGTTGAAGAGAGGGTACGGGATCGAAGCTCCAGGATGCGTTCGAGCGTAGCACTCTCCACCACTTGTAAAGGCGTTTATTGTACGCAAGCGTTAGAGCCGACCGTTGGATCAGTTCAGGGAACTGCGAGCGCGAGCGGCGTAGTCCGAGCGATGTGCGGGAGAGACTGACCCACTAGACAGCGCTGGTAAGGATGCCCCACTACATCATCCCTCTTCTTCACTTCAAGGTGAACATAGGGAACTAGGGAAATGAGAGGCTATTTAAGCGCAGGTTTTAGGCCCTGCTAATCAGTCTAGAAGCTGAACTTATGAGCTGTTGAGAAGCCGTCGGGGGGCTAGTGCCGTCCAGTCTCGCCTGGGCCGCCTAGCCGCGTCGGAACTCCTACTAGTTGACGCAATGGTTTATCTAGAATTTCGACATTGGGGGGGGGGGGGGGGGGGGGGGGGGGGGGGGTGTTACCAGAACGCGGGGGGGGGGGGGGGGGGGTTTATGTGCCAAAACCACGATGAGGCACGCCGTAGTGGGGGATTCCGTAAATTTGGACCACCTCTATAACGTGCACCTAAATCTAAGTACATGGGTGTTTTCGCATTTCGCCCCCATCGAAGTGCGGCCGCCTTGGCGGGTATTCGATCCTGCGACCTCGTGCTCAGCAGCCCAACACCATAGCAACTGAGCAACCACGGCGGGTAGGGGGGTAGTAGGTTCAAGGGGCTAGCGCTCTTTTTACCACGTTGTTTCATTTAATTAAAGCTTAATGTTTCTTTTAACAAATGGTGACGGAGTGTACTTCTGCTAAGTAGAAGTACACTAATTAACCTTTTCAGCAAGCATATTAAACCACATCTTACAATGGAGTTCGTCCTTGTTGGTGCATGTAGAGCTGATGTTGTTGCGCAAACAATACTACAACGAAGGTGGAGACAGGCAGGCACGAATGAGCGCTGTATAGAAGGCCGGAATGTGTGCCTAGTTTTTTTGTGATTATAAATTCAGTACTATATTTAAACACCCATGGCATTCTGTCACCACATTTGAAAATTGCAAGAACATAAGGGACAGCGTTTAGAGTTTTCATTTGATTGCACGAAGTTTATTCTTTCTTTCTATGCAGAAAAAAGTGAAGCAAGTGCTTAATCTACAAGTCTTATTGAAAGAGTAAAGTGCAGACGTTTTCGAAACTAAGTACAATATCACTTTGCACGACAAAAAAAAAAAAAAAGCACAATAGGCACGGAGAAGCCATATATACCTTAAACAATACAATTAAAATATAACAACTAAGAAAGAACAAGCCGGCAGATCCCACGCCCTGTACGTGGGAATCGATGTTATGCGAAGCAGTGTGCGGAGAGCCTACCAAGTTAACGAAGCGACCATGAGCGCACCAAGACATAGGCGGCTGTTTCGTGACCTACATGACACGCATGTTATGGCCTATCATTTATGTTCGTCATACACTCTTGTCATACTATGCCAATTTTGGTACATACCACGTTAACGAAACGACCATGAGAGCACCAAGATGTAGGTGGATAGATAGATAGATAGATAGATAGATAGATGGATGGATGGATGGATGGATGGATGGATGGATGGATGGATACTGTCAAAGTGGTATATGATCGCCAAGAAATGATTCGCATTTAAAAAGTATATATACGCATCCATAGGCGTGCGCAGGATTTTTCATTAGGGGGGAGGGGGTGGGGGCGAGGTTTCCCCAGAGCGCCCCCCCCCCCCCCCACCCCGCCCCTTTCTATCAACGCACTCCCACTGATGTCTTTCCGCTCATATTGTAGTGCTGATACGAAATATATGGTTATGAGACGTTTATTTCAACAATATTGAATTGTAACATATACAAAATATTATTAACCAGTTGGTTTCACTTTCTTGTGAAACGTCCGCAAAGAAAGGCAGTCCCTGCGCAGCTGAGGCGTCAGTGACACAACGCGCGTACATACAAAGAATTTTTATTCTTTCTAAACCAGAGAAAGATACGACACATAAGCCATCTTTAACAGCACAAAATATTTAAAAATATTGCCTCAACGTGACTCTGCTAGTATGGAAAATGTAGTATACATACAGGGAAAACGCATGGGTGCACCTACACATGGCGAAAGCTGTCATATGGCGTCTGCAACGTTCATGCAGAGGACGAAAAACGCGACCCAATACACAACGTAATGGCAACGCTGACAAGCACGAATATATATATATATATATATATATATATATATATATATATATATATATACAGCAGATTCAAAATACGAGAAACAGCAAGTTACAATATTTAGTAATTACTGAAGATAAACGCTATGACATGCCATTTTTTTTCTTCTGAGCATCCAAATGTACAGTTGATAATCTTACTTTCTGGCGCTTGATAGAAACATGTAATAGAAACAAGGGCTATAATTACTTTTTTGCACAAGATAACACGCACGCATATGTCAAGCTCAACAAACATTATACAAACTAATGGACATGTTATGTGGTGGTAAAAATATTTTATGACTAGATTACTAAAAATGTGTAGCACGTGGGAGATATAGTACTTTTCACCAATCGTGAAAAGTCTAAAGCAAAAATCTACGCGATTTTGTCGCGAACTGTTCTATGACTCACTCAGAACTTGTTGACAATGCAATCTGTTGCTCAACGAACGGTAAAAGCAGCCACCGAAGCCGGTCATGACTCATAGTTGATCTCAGCTTTGTTTTCACAATGGCGAGCTTTGAAAACGTCCGCTCACATGAGCAGCTAGTGACAGGGACAACTGCAAAGCCTTTAAGGATTTAAAAAAAAAGTCCTTATAACGCTCCTAGGCCGCTTTGTTGCAACCAGTCTAGCCATTCATTACAGTCACCGAGCTTTATGTGCTCTGCGCTAACCTGTGCCTTCAGTAAGCGGAGCTCAGCCCGCAAGCTGTCAGACTCCACGTCAAAATACTTAGTGACAATGTCTATTTCCTCGTCATTGGCAGTGAGGCGCAGAATGTCGGTCTCCTGCGTGAATCTTGTCTCAATTCCTTCAACGAAAGCATCAAGCATGGGGTAAAAAACGCTGACGCGGAGTTCTTCCGCCTTTGTTTCGTGAAAAAACTGACTGGCGAAGTTCACGTCTGCGCGTCTAGACACTTTCCTCTATCTCACAGCAGGAATACTGATCTCGCGTGTCTGGCATATCTCTGTGGCACCTTGAAACACCTTTGTAAATGCACTCTGGTCCAGCCTCATTTCCTTGAGAGCTTCTTGGAGATTTTTCACTCCCTGGAACGCAGTAATAAGATTTATTTTTGGGTCCTGGAGCATGCGGCTAACCTTGAGGACCATCTGCAGCACAGGATGGGCCTTTTCCGTACAGAATTGAAACTCGAAGCTTTCCAGTTGCGCGAGAAGTCCTTTTGCTTTTGCTCGCGTTTCCGAATGCTGCGTGTTTTCCACGATTTCCTCTACGGCGTCTACCAAGGCGCAGTAGTTATCCCGCATTGCTTTGACGGCTTCTGCCCGGCAAGCCCATCTGGTTGTGGACAAAGGTTTTAGCGTCGTTAGACCGGTGCCTAACGCCGAAGATGTGTGCTCGAAAATTGCGTGACGCACTGGGCTAGATTCTATGAAGTTGTATGCTAGCTGCAAGGTGCCAAAGAAATCAAAAAGAATTTTGTTCTCGGCCCTTGACAAACAGGCATCAACGAGAGCCAGATTCAAACAGTGAGCGTAACAATGGACGTATAATATTCTGTTGTTTTTCTCTTTGCATTTGGCTTGCACCCCTGAAATGTGCCCTGACATGGCAGCAGCGCCATCGAAGCAAACAGAGTTCACTGGTGTCCACGTGATTTTGAGAACACCTAGAACTCGCTCCAGTGCAGAGAATATTGAGCTGCTGTCAACACTAAGAAGTCGCTCTATAGTGCGGTGAACATTTCTACGGGTCGGTTATTCTCCTCACTAAAGTACCTTATTACAACAGGCAACTGCTCGTGGTGTCCACAGTCACTAGTCTCATCGCATATGAGAGACACAGTTTTGCCTTCCAGGCAGTGAATAATCGATTGCATCATCGCAGCATGCAGTGCCTCAATGAGATCGTTCTGTGTTCTATTGGTGGTGTACAAAGCATTTTTCGGTCCAGAATCAAGGTGATCTTGCAAGACAGTATCATATTGCTTCAAGAGATTAATGATCTCTAGGAACAAACCTTTTTCTGTGCTTTCCTCGCTTTCGTTATGGCCTCTAAAGGGCCTGCCACTCTTCGCGAGTAGAATTACAACGTCAACAAAACGCTGTAAAAGTTCTCGGTTTCTTTTTCGTTTTTCTTCTCTCAAAACGACACACGTCTCGTGATTCTCATCTAGCAGTTCACCAGCAGATTTGCATTTTTTGTAAGAGTTCCAGCACAGGATGCTATTTAAGTGACTGTCGGATTTTTCATGAAGCCTGAACTTCTCTACGGCTTTCTTCCATCTGTTGAAGCCTACGGAGACGAATGATTTTTTTAATGACTATGGTAGGTTTTTCAGCGTGTCGAGTGCGAAAAACACGTTGCGCTGGGACACACTTCAATAACGTAGGGAAGTTCTTCGGTTAAAATTTTTTTCATAAAATATATCATTCAAGAACTGGAATTGACCGAACCCAATATACAGGGTGTTTCAGCGAACACTTTCAAAAATTCTTGAAGGTTGCCTGTGGCAGATAGCACAATTCTAGTTAATGAGCTGGTCTACTCGAAGAGGCGGACATTACTTGCACAAGAAAGTGAACTGCATAATCGACTAATTAACAAAAATTCACTAATTAAGTTTTTAACTAATTACCTGATGGCCCATATTGCAATTTACAAATTGTAGCCGTGGAGTTCGCAAGGCGGATCCACTTGGAACGATTTCTCCGGATGACACCAGTTTCGAGATATTAATCCCCGAACCTTGCGGAGAAATGCATTGGCGTTCCAGTTAGTTTCTTAACAAAACGTCGCTTTATGCATTGAAGCACAAAATTAACTGGAACGCCAATGCATTTCTCCGCAAAGTTTGGGAGTTATTATCTCGAAACTGGTGTCATCCGAAGAATTCGTTTCAAGTTGATCCGCCTTGCGAACTCCACGGCTACAATTCGTAAATTGCAATATGGGCCATCAGGTAATTAGTTAAAAACTTAATTAGTGAATTTTTGTTAATTAGTCGATTATGCAGTTCACTTTCTTGTGCAAGTAATGTCCGCCTCTTCGAGTAGACCAGCTCATTAACTAGAATTGTGCTATCTACCACAGGCAACCTTAAATAAATTTTGAAAGTGTTCGCTGAAACACCCTGTATATTTAGCCCTGATTATGTGTCCGTCCGAAGATACCATTCGCTCAAAGTTAAAGAATACAGGTGCCGGACTGACCTCTTCAAAATGTCGTTCTTCCCCAAAACAATTTCTGACTGGAACAAATTGCCTGAGGAGATAGTGTCCATAACATCGAATGACTCCTTTTCTTCCTTGCTGTGAAATTTTTATGTTTACCAATTTTGTGTTTTTCCTATCTCAATGTTATTTTTTTTTTCGCCGCCAGAGCGCGGTAGTACTTAGTGTACCTCTTCCTTTTTCAACCCCCCCCCCCCCCCCCCCCTGTAATGCCAGAAATGGCGCTGTGGGTACTGTGATAAATAAATAAATAAATAAATAAATAAATAAATAAATAAATAAATAAATAAATAAATAAATAAATAAATAAATGCTGGATCTGAATGACGCTTCCACGCTGAACTCTGCTGCGGAAAAGCGCGACAGTAGAAGCAAAACGCGGCGTCTTTCTCTGTGCTATATTCCAGCCAGTTAAACTCGTCGTACCAGCGCGCGGAAAACTTTCGCGTTCCGTTCGCCGTTTGTTTCTGCAGGTAGCAATTCAAACGCGGCTGAATAGGACCACGCATAAGCCTGGTGCGCCTGTCAGTGTGAAGATCGTCGAACGGCAACGGTCGCGAAGGGTCATCATCACTCGGTGCGCAGCTGAACGTATTCGTAGTAGAGCGCTGTTCTTCGTCGCAACTGAGTTCCGTCTGGCAGTTGTCGTCTCCTTGGCAAGAATGTCATACTTGAAGTGGGATGTCCTCGAGGTGCTGATTTTCGGCCACCCGGTGGGATGGTTCACTGGCACTGGCAGTCTCACATTCATGAGGTTCTGAAAGCAATTTTGGTCCTTAGCTCAGGCTACGAATACTACCGATTTGGAGCCTATTCGGTAAATTTAAACGCAAGCATAAAAATGAACAGCTTACCTGTAGAAAGGAGCCAAGGCGGATTCCTTGCGCTTTCTCTTCAGCCAACTTGTTTCGTCGGGAGTGCTGAAAGTGAGCTCCAGAAGGCTTGCTCAGTGCCATGGCATCGCTTTCTGCACAGAATAATTTTTAAAGCTGGATGAGCTGCGGCAGCCGCGTATCCAGGATTTTTTTTTTTTTTTTGGGGGGGGGGGAGGGAGAGGAGGGGGGTCATATGGTAATTTTTCTAGGCGAATCAGAGGGGAATGGGTTCGTTTACAAGTAAAGACGTGAATAAAGCACATAAAGAGGAGTAAACCTGCAACTAGAAATGAAACAAAGTGTAACCCGCTGGTACGCCTGTTGGGGAAACGAGGAAACGCATTAAAGAAACTCCCGAAAAAATTTACTCACAAATCACGCTTCCAAGATCAAGTAAACAACAAGAGATATAGAGAAAAGTAAATATTTCTTTGAGCATTTTATTCAGTTAATCAATTCACTCAGGTCTGAAAGAATTTTTGTCACTGATCCCGTTAAGGGGTTGCAATCGCCGGGTGGATTCCAAAGGCTAGTATCTGCCCCCGAAATGCCCCACGAAAACACGGACAGTTTTGAGGGGTGGTCCTTTTAGTGCGCCAGCGAACGCCGGTTGTGGACCAAAGACCGAGTCAGAGCCGAGAGTTGATAACACAAACAAAATATATTCTCAGTTAAGGCAGTACAAACAACACAAAACCATGCACACTCGGCTGGTAACAATCAAAACTCAATTCACATCGCAACTCACTCTATATCTCAGATAGTGTTTACAACCACGGGAACCAACAGCAAATCACGCTACAAATGCAATCACATGCACTACAACCTATTCGAGAACACTTAAAGTCCTGAATATTCACAAAGTGAGTCCAGTCCGCAACTCTTGTAAAGTAACTCGAATGTTTCCCTTCCCAGGAAACACTCCCGCAAACTCCAGTGTTGATCGCCGTTCCCTTCGTCGTCGGTCCCGAATGCCACTCTTCCAGGGGGCGCTCTTCAAAGTCGTCGCAGCTCCCACGACGTCGTCACTCGATTCTTACAGATCGACTGACACCAACCATCATCAAACACGTCTTCTTCGACCGACCGAACGACTCACACTTCAACGTAGTTCGCCATCTCCGCGGCTGACTTCAACGCGGCTTACACCACATGGACTAGCTGACTGCTCCCCGCCACTGCACCCTTTTATACCCTCGCGCCCGGCCTCCAGAATGTTCTTGTGCCTTATTTAGCGTGTAGCACAGTGGAAGTTAGCGAACGTTCTAGACTTCACTGGCACCTTCCATCCGTGGCGGCGTCACGTGATGATTTTCTTTCGCTATCATTCGATAGTTCTCTAGAAGCCCGACGCGGCGGCCGTTTCCAGGGGTGAGGAGGGTTTTTCTCCGACGGCTGGCCATAGACGGGTTGGCGCCTGGCGCTGCGTCGCGGCGTCTTTTTATGGTTGCTTTTTTCGTTGTGCGCACTAGAGGGAGGGAACTTTGGCGTCGGTGTTTTATGCCGTCGAAAAAGAAACCATACCGCCGGCGCAGTCACGCCTCGACAGTATGGTTTCTTTTTCGCGTACTACTCCTCGGGATTCTCTCGTTCGCGACGCTTGTGATGTCGTCGTACGTGGGTTGTGCACGCTACAATTCAAATCTCACGAAGCGACATGGAAACAACTGCTACGCTTGAAAGCGCGTACTTTTACGACAATGGGCTGAACCGAAAAATCTACCCGTGTGCTCGCTGCGTTTCCGTGCATAACGAAACCAACAGAGACGCAAACAAGTCGTGTAATGCGCCTTTCAAAACGCAGATTTTTCGTAGCGCTTTTCTGTCGGACTTTGGTATGTTTTATGCACGTGTAGGGGGAACAAACGAATACCAAGACAGTTTCAACGTTGTACGAAAATAAAACTGTAATATTATGAATTAAAATATATATTTACTCCGGAAGTTCATAAAGTCGGGAAAGGTGTTCAGTTACCGTAGTATCGCATTTGCTGTTAACTCACATCGGCTTGTTAGATGTCGCGAGGACGACCCGAACTTGGAGCCCCTCGCATCAACCGGACACGGGAGGCTCCACGACCGGGCGATGCAGGCCAGGCAGACGGTCACATGAAGTTATCACAGGTAGACGATACGGGAAGACGCAGAGAACGTTCCCAGTTATCGTGCCCGCAACTTACCTGTAGTGATACTTGAAGAACTCATCTCCGAAACTCTGAAAAAAAGAGAGAGAGAGAGAGAGAGAGAGAGAGAGAGAGAGAGAGAAAGTGTGTGACTCTTGTAGGTACGTCCTGCTTGCTAAGTCTCCGTGAAGAGACGCGTCAACTCTCTTTTGGGCCACATGACTTTCCGACGAGAGAGTTTACGTGTGCTTTTAACACACGTAAACTCGCAAATCAAAACTCGCAAAAAAAAAAAAGAGTCCAAAGACTCTTCGTTCGTTCCAAAGACTCTTACTTATTGTGTAGCAAGACTCTTGCTGTACAATATTAGTACCATCTGTATTATGAAGCATGATATACTGGAAACGAACCACCGCTTCCCAAGTGTCATCTGGTTGGTGAGAGCGCTACCAACTGTTGAGCTCGTTCAGCGCATAGGCGCGGCTCGCAGCCTCGTCAAAATAAATGCTGGGGCGTGACAAGGGCATCTAGAAGCTAGAGCGCATCCTGGAGAAACAACCCGTGTGCGTTAAAGTGAGAATGAAAGCACCACTTTCTTTTTTACCTTAATTTCAGGGGAAAAAATTAAATCGTGGCCACATTAGTTTCGTTAAATTTCACGGTATACACGGGTCGACCATGTCGCATTTAGGAGGCGTGGCACTTTGGCAGGATAAACAGAGGCTCACCAAATTGCGACACACATATGGAGCGGCTTTGCTCCGGCAGTAACACGTGGATGACATGCACACTGCACAACAATGCCCGGGTCACTTCATTGGTGTTATTCTATCTGGGGAAAATATCGCAATACCAGCAGCGTATACGCAAACGTAGCAGTAAGTATTGCTGCGAGTTTTTCTAGCGCTATGTTACACCGGGGAACGTTGTTGGCGGCCAAAGGCGGGAATGTCGAATGCTACGTTAGACGCCTTCCAGCTCGCTAGCGGGCAGTTGCAATCTAGGAAAACGCATTTTTCTTTAAATTAAGCATTCTCTTGGCACGAAATAAGTACTACGAGGTTTCTTTAATGGTGGTTCTTGCAGCAGTCCGCGCGAACCTTATGTGTCCCTTTAGTGCCCCTTTAACAATAACGGGACCGGCGCGACTGAGAAAAAATATGGGGCCAACTTTGTGCCCCCCCCCCCCCCCCCCTGTATGATTAGAGGGGGCGGCCGCCCCCCCCCCCCCCCCCCCCCCCCCCCCCGTGTGCCCGCCTATGTACGCATCATGTCCGCCACCATCCGGTACATACAATATCCAAAGAAACTACTAGGCCAACCGTGGCTGCCACATTCACCAAATAATAATTAAAAAAAAAAAAAAAAGCTGGGACTACACAAACTACACAATTGCACCGTGACACCCCGGACGTATCTACAATATCCGACGTGCTTTCTTGGTTCACATCATATAGGTTTGATTTGGTTTGGTGCATATATGTATAGCACAACCCACTACAGGTAATTGGCCATGAATCGGGCGACAGTGGGTAGAAAAGGGAAGAATACTTAAATAGGATTTTCTTATTTACCTCGCACGCAAGCACTACTTGCCCCGACTGTGCGGCTGTTAGCAATCTAGAACACATGCTCTGGCGATACCCCTCGTTACAGGGACCCAATCGCATCACGGAAGAAGAATGGAGCTCTGCCATCCAGAGCTCGGAACTTTCACGCCAAACTTGGGCTGTCGAGAGAGCCCACGATGCGGCGGTTAGGCTCGGCCTACCCGTCCTCACGTGGGAGCGGCCCGCAGCTCTGCCCTAGGGCAGTGCTTCTCAGGACCTAGTTAATAAAGTTCTTTGTCTGTCTGTCTGTCTTATTTAATAATGAGATATGAAATGAATTCTAATCGTTAATATCACTTTTCATTGCATATTATCTTAAAATTTGAAGTTAATATTTTTGTTTTCATATAGGCTTGGTTCACAAACTACAAATATTCATCCTTTTCTTCGTCTGTTGCTTTCCTAATATTGGGGATACTTTCGAGCTTCGATAGAAATTTTCATCAGCGCGTCGACACGGGCGCCGTCATGTGACATCTATCTGATGTTAAGAGCCTGTTCATGGTGGAAAAGCTTCTTTCAACGGCAGCAATTCCTACGAGAAGAAGCAGCATCTTCATCGCAGGTGATGACAAAGCACGGAACATTCTTTTTCATGCAAGAATTAGCAGTGCTTGCTGTGAAGCCAGCTCTCCAGGATACCGTCTGTAAATTCTGCTCATTCCCCAGTCTAGTCATTCGGAGTTTAACGATAACGAGGGCAACGTGCCACATTGTAAATTTTACGACTAAGCACAGGGGTAGTGCTCGTACTGTATACGTATTGTGCATACGATACGTTGACTTAAAAATGGAAAAATGGAAAATGGAAAAGACCAAACATGAATCTCGCATTTCATTCACGCGCAAGCGTTTACCGCAACCTTAACAATTTCCGCTCCCTGCAGGTGCAGTGTAGCATTGTCGTCTGCGCGCTGAACATCAAAATTGGGCCTCAAAATTAAGGCCACGTACGGTCCACCTCCGCAAAGAGTAAATATTTCCTTAAGCGATTACCACAGTGCATGGGTTCAGCGTAATTTTTTTTTTTTTTTTTTTTTTGCAGGATGACTGCCTGTCTGAAAGAGGGGAGGGGGTGGGGGTTGGTTCGGAATAATATTTGGGGAGGAGGGTGTTCCGATCCTCCTGGGGGGGTGTTGGGGGGGGGTTGTTAGGGGGGTGTGTATAAATCCCTGAGTTGACGTACGAGACGACAAACCAACGTCTGCAAGGAAGCTCGCGGTATTTCGCCTCAAGTTAGCTCAACCTGCTTGAGGGAAGCCGTCAGATATAGACTCCCGGGAAACCCAGCCCAGCAATCGCATCCACCTCGACAAGATCGGCTCGCCAGCATTCTTCGGGAAAGCTCTGCGCACCGACTTCACGGTTTATGGACTTGCTGCTGCTGCCCGGCCACGCGTATGACATCGTTGTTTCCTTTTGAACTTTCTTTTCTTTTGAACTTTATTTTAGTGAACTACTGTTAAGTGTATTCTTGTGTATTTGATCCGTGCTCTATTTCATGTTTATATCCACTGTTAATTGCCTGTCATATTTATTTGTCTTCATAATTGTGTTATATTAAGTTCAGGTGTGTTAGTTTGTCTTGTGTCTTTTTTATTATTTTATTTTATTAATTTGTGTATATTTATCAGCCGATAAATATCTTGTTTTTCTTTTTATTTACTGCCGGCTCTGACTCTTTCACTGTGTTCGCTCGAGTACGGAACCACCAACCGGCTTGTATACCCCGTCGATGGACTTGGTGCCGACGACGAACGGGTGACAGCTGTGACAATACTGCAGGACGATGATATGAGCGTTATTGGGCGGTAGTTTGTAATAATAGGGGCATCGCCTTTTTTTGTGCACCGCTATTACACATGCTGAGCGCCAATCAGAAGTAATAACAACAGAAGAAAGTTATGTGCGAAAACATATTGCAAGAAACTTAGGGAGCATTGCAGCATACCGACGAAAGAACGTATTATAGGTATACGTATATTGCCAGGGCCAGGTGTAGTCTTCGTTTTAAGTATAGGGCGCCTCAGTGCGCACCTCCTCCCCCGCTCCGTGCAGGGTGGCGACATTCTTTCACGGGATCGATGGCGACAAAACCACTTCAAGACCAGTTTTCTCGGCGTGCTCCGCCATTTTCAATCTCGCTTCAGACAGATCGCCGTACACGTGCGTGGTCAGCAGCCGCGTCACGCATTGCCGACCCTGGTGTGACTACTGCAAAATCAATGGTTGCTGCGTCCCGCAGTGCTGTATAATCATTCGCGGAACGGCTGGCAAATGTCGTCATTGCTGTAAAAAGAAAGAAAAAAAAAACTAGCTTCTATGGATGGTGAATATAAACAGAGCAATGGGCGGCCACGAACGCCTCATGCGTGTATAGACACATTTTCCTTTCGAACTACACTTTATTTTTACGAATTATCAAACCAATATACACACAATTGTTTCTTATTGCAAGAGTTTTACTCACTCGACAATTATTATAATCTTGAGAATATTTTGTGACTCTTTATCTCGCCCTACCACATTCAGATTTCGCCGGCACATCGTCGAAGGTATAAAAGCTGCAAGATACTGTAGCTATAATAATTTTTGACCAATGATTGCAAAGATGATTGCAAAAATAATTGCAATGAATTTTAAAAAATTCTTAAAAACAAAAAAGTTTGAGGCCCGGCGATTTTCGGTGCACCGAGCAAACGAGGGAGGCACGAAATTGTTTGAGCTGCTTCCGAGTTACAGAAAAAATTCATTTATTATTTTTATTTTATTATTATGAGGTTTTAGGTGCCAAAACCACGATCTGATTATGAGGCACGCCGTAGTGGGGTATTCCGGAAATTTGGACCACCTGGGGTTCTCTACCGTGCACCTAAATCTAACTAGACGGGTGTTTTCGCATGTCGCCCCCGTCGAAATGCGGCCGCCGTGGCCGGGATTGGATCCCGCGACCTCGTGCTCAGCAGCCCAACACAGAAAAAATTCAGAGCCCTTCCACTATGTGAAGATGGAAGACGAGCGAATCTGTTGGTTTTGCTTAATTATATTTAATTTTTTTTAAAAAATTTGGTGGTTATGTTAAATGGTTGAAAAGACACAACACATAACTTCGTTGCCTCACCGCGGGCCGTACGCTGTATGTGCGAGTGAAAGCGAGCTTAGGCGACTAGATTCACACCACCTTGCACCATCAGCCGCAGCACGTTGGGCCGCGGCGCGTTCGGCTTCTCGTCGCTTTCGCATCCATTCGCGCTGTTGAGCGCGCCGGCGCTCCTTGAAGACGCGCTCTTCCTCTTCGGAGCAATTAAGTGACACGCTTACCCATACCGAGTCCAAAAGCAACTGATGAGATCTCTAGGGAAATGGCTATGTCAAGAGAGAATGAGACACAGCTATTGGTTGGTAGACTTACGTTTTATCACTGGCGTTTCGACACGCATCGTCATAGCCTAGCGTTTGGGCAACAGCGTCCATCGTTCCGGCGCATTGTTTTTGTCTCTTTGGGTCCTATGTGTGACAAGGGTAGGTCAAGGGCACGTTACAAGTCCCCGAGTCCACAGAGGTACGTGCCATTGAGCTTGGACCGACCTTACCGACCTTTCTGCACTATCACCAGGATCGGCCCACTTGTTTTAAGTGCGAAACACTTTAGGGGCCCGTGATGTTGTCCCTCGTCGGTGGGTGTCACGCACAACACAAGGTGTGACCGCAAAAAACTCTCACTCTCAAGCCGCGCGAAAATAAAAATTGCTCGTCGGGCTGCGGATTCGAACCACCGACCTCCGGGGTTGCGAGAACACCACGCTAACCGATTCAGCCACTGTCGTCTGTTCTTTCTTACATGGTATTTATTACATCATGTATATGCCAGAAAAATACTATATGCGAAAAACATGCAAACACTATCCAACAAATCTCATATTCTTGGCCTAGAAAGGACCTAAAATCTCGTTGAGCACACCCTGCACACACAAAAACTACAAGCAGCTTTGAACTTAAAAAGGTGGCAACGACAAGCAACGTTTGAGGTCGTAGCAGTCCGGTTGAAACTCTGTCAAGTCATACATGTCCTTCAAGTGACCAATCATTTGAGCGTAGTGAAATTTAGACGAAACAACAGGTTGAGCATTTCGGTCCAACATGCGTGTCTTCCGTAAGCTATGTAGTCCAATTAAGAAAAACATATCAAAAGGCACTTCTCCGTGGGGTGCACTCAAGTATCGGATGGTATGGTGATTCAAAATGAAGTCTTTCTTGAGAGTTCTTTGGAGCACGTCCCAAAATAACATTGCGTCTTTACAACTTATGAAGCAATGCTCCATAGTCTCGGGTACATCACAAAGGTGACAATTTACATTGGATACAAAAATTCCTTTTTTAGATGCGAAGCAGCTTATGGCGGGGGCTTTGTCCGTCCCTCTCGCGGCGTCCCACACCCCCACAGCGCATGCGTGTCCCCTCCCCCTCTCTCCCCTCTCCTACGCTCCCCCCCTTTCTCTCCTCTAGGAATCCGGAGCGGCGCACACGACATTTGGTGCGACAGCTGCATACTCCGCTGGGGGCGCCACGGTAGTTTCGCGGTATGAAAATGACGGAGTGCGCGCGCCTCATTCTCTCTCCTGTGCAGCGTCGCGATGAGCGCTCGTGCCGCTACCGCGAAACCATCTCCCGCTCAAGCTAACCATCTCCCCGCTGCTTCGCATCCACACATGGTTCCCTTTAGCGGGAGATGGAGTAATTTTTTATGCAATCAAGTTCTCACAGGTAATGTTTCACTGTGTAACTTAAAGAAAAACGTTTTTGTAGATGGGGATAAAGGCATCTTGCGGACTCGTTTAAGCACGTCATTCCCTGGCAAACTGAGTAGAGATACGCAGTAGAAAATCGAACCAAGAGGAACTGCACAGCGAAATATACTTCATACATAAAACCCCGTAAACAAGGCCGTTCAGAATATTGGGATGAAACTACCAGATTGGGTAATGCATCGGCTAAGTTGAATGAATGATCGTAGTATTGGGTGTGAAGTATCTCGAAAAAAGAAGAAACACCAAACAATCTGTCGCACAAATAGATGCACTACGCCAAGTCCGCCAGCCCACACGGGTCTAAGGATATTATCCACCTAAGGATGGAGCAAGCACCAATAATCCATTATTCGCCGTGGTAGGATGCCGCCGCTTCCCGGATTGGATATAAAAATTGTTATTAGAATCAGAGGAGGCCGAATATCTCCAACATAGGCCCGACTATGGTGGCTGACGCAATCTCCACCGCCGCTAGCATCGAGGCATCGAAACGTGAGTTGCACACGATTTGCCCTAATTTCCAACAAAACATAATCGTGGTCAGCACTCCCGAGGAGGAGAATGCTATCAAGTACGTCAGAATCAGAAGCATTTTGGTGGCGGGTCGCATGAAGGAGGTAGCGGCCTACCGCATGACACCATATACCACGTGTAAAAGAGTGATCCGGGACATCGCCCGCTGTGACGGACCCGAGGTTTTGCAATGCAAGATTGTTAACTCAAGGAACCGCCTGACCTTGGCGGCCAAAAGAATCGAGGACACCGGCACCGTTATAGTGGCCTTCGGTGGTTACCGGGTGCCTAACTACGTCAGATACGACAATGCAATGTTCAGATGCACTTTATCGCAAACAGATCGATATCTGCTACGTGTGTGGTAGACTCGGCCATCGTGCGGATGTGTGCCTGACAACCAATGAAGCCATACGCATGGGATGTGGAGCTTCAAACACCGATGAACAGCATCAATGCACACGGAAATGCAAATTATGTGGTGAGCGCCACCTCACGGCAGGAAAAGAATGTAAGCAACGCTTTCAAATCCCATACGTCGTGCGACGCCGTCGAAGAGAACGAGCCCGAGCCGAAAGAAGCCGTCCGAGAAGCCCTTCGTCTGACTTCTACTACGACGACCAGCAATTCCCGGAGCTCGACCAACAACACCCCCAACACAATGGGGATGCTTCTACTGCTTGACCAGACTCAGGACACCGCCCCAGCTCCAGGGGGCGCCGCCGCTCTAGATCACGGTCTGGGGGCCGTCGTGGTTCAAGAGACCCCTTCAAGGGTCATTTCCAAGGTCGTTCCAATGGGCGATCCACCTCCAGGGTCCGTTTCGAGTCCAGGAGCCGCTCCGGATCCCGGTCCACGTCCAAGGGCTGTCAGCAGCGTCAACAGCCGCCGGCCGCCCACAAGGGGGGCCGCTCAACCTAGGCCGATCGGGTCCGTGGAGGACCGACAGAGGCGCAGGAAAAGAGGAAAAGACCTCACATCAAATCTTCGGGATCACTGCTGCAGTATGATGAGAATTTCTCAAAGATTAGAAAATGAAAGCGAGAAAACGAACTTATAAAAGAGACCATTGGTAGGCTAATTACCGAAATAGCCGCGGTTAAGAACGCTAGGAATCCGCAACCTACTGCTACTGTCACCACAGAACCCATGGAGGTCCCTGTGGCGAGACCAGCGACGAATCTCGACCCCAGAAAAAGAGGGCTATAGCTCGCGAGCAGGAAAATGCGTCAGGCAGAGCGAAATCTGAGATACGCGAAATGCTAATCACGCTTAGCGAGGGTCTGAAACAGCTTGGTGACAAATTCTCTGTACTGCAGAGTAACATAACAGCCTTAGAAGACAGTACCAACAATCGCTTAGCCAAAATGGAATTTTTTCTCGATAATGTGGTGGCACCGGCTCTTTCACAGGTCCCCCCTATATGCTCTACTCATATCACCGCTAGCTCTATAGCCACGCTCTTTACTCCAGCTAGGAGCACCCCGAAGCCCAAACGTGATAGCGTCACCCCTTGAGACATTTCGTATTTGACAATGGAACTGTAGATGCTTCTCTAAGAAGAAAGCTCCTGAGCCGCAATATTTACGCAGCTGTGAAAAGAGACCTCACGTCGTCCTCCTACAGGAAACCTCACCTAGCGTCTCCCTAACCGGGTTTCACCCGGCTGCTACTCAGACGGGGTAGGGGGTTTGCACCTTCGTCTGCAATAAGCTCACTCACATAACTCATGATCTCAATATGACCACTAGCAATATTGAATATGTCATGATAGAGATTATTCTTGGCCGCATCACCCGACGCAGCATATATGTATATTCTAAATATTTACAGTAGCCCAAATGATAAGAGACAGCGATTCAAGGCCCTACTTCGTAAAGCCGCGAACCTAGCAGGCTCCAACCCCCTCATTGTTGTCGGGGACTTTAACGCCCTGTTTCATACCTGGGGCTATAAATACGACACCAATAAGGGTAAGGAGCTCTCACAGAATGCTACGGATCTCGATGTGACACTGATCACTGATGCAAACTTTCCTACCAGAAACGGTACGTCCTCGTATGGGGACTCTACCTCTGATCTCACTTTTGTCAAAAACATTTCCGAAGCTAAATGGAAAAACTTAGCTGAGGACTTTGGCAGCGATCATTACATCAATGCGACCCAGTTTCCCATCGAGGGAAGAAAACAGCGCGAATTATTTTACACGAATTAGGACAAATTTCGTAAACTCCGGCACTAGAGACCTCATTCCGACTCCAGGCCCACCCTAGAACAATGGTTGTGCCAGGTTCGGGAGGACGTCAAACACGCTACCTCAAACATATGCACCGATCTCGCCGTAGAAAAAATGGACAGTCGATTGGCTCACCTGCTGGAGGCCAAACAGTCCCTTCTTAACAGGTGGAAGAGACAGCGACTCAATCGTAGGCTTCGCAAAATGATATCTGAAATCAACAAAAACATTGAGGAGCATTGCAGGATCCTCTCCAAGTAACAATGGGATGAGGTCTGCAATTCTGTAGACGGTCAAATGCGCAACGGCAGAAATTGAAACTTGCTAAATCACTTACTCAATGAAACTAATACCAAATCCAATCAGACATGTTATTGAGAGAACCATACACGAAGCCGTACGAGCAACGTCTTCTGAGGAGTTGATAGGTAATTTAGCTAGCAAATACCTCCCAGTCAAAACAAGTCAGTCTCCTGTGCATACCGATTACCGGGGCCAGGATAACCCCTACCTTGATGCAGAGTTCGGAGTAGAGGAAATTCGTCGGGCCCTGCACGAACTCCATGGGAAATCCGCATCGGGCCCGGATGGTATTTCCAACAAAACACTACGCAACTTGGTAAGTCAATTGAATACCTCATGGACAGTTCTCATCCCCAAGCCGGGAAAAACGCCCAGCATTGACAACCTGCGACCCATCTTGCTTACATCCTGCATGGGCAAGGTTGCAGAGCATGCGGTTCTCAACCGACTCTCTCGGCTCTAGGAGGGTAATGACATTTACCCCTTTACTATGATCGGATTTAAAACAGGTCTATCAACACAGGACGCCATGAAATTAATTAAATATCAGATATTTGATAGCAACTCCAGTGACACTCGAGCCATTCTAGGAAAAAGCCTTTGATAACATACTTCACTCGCATATTTTAGCCTCAATATCTTACCTTAACCCAGGCCAAAGGTTTTACAACTACGTCAAGTCATTCCTCTCTGACAGGAAAGCTACTCTCAGAGTTGCTGAGCTTGAATCACAACCACTAGAGCTGGGAGGGAGGGGGGGGGGAGGAACACTACTAGTGCCGTTATCTCCCCCTCACTATTCAACATAGCCATGATTGGCCTTTGCAGAAAGCTTCCCGGAATAGAGGGCATCGGACACACCATGTATGCTGATGACATCATATATGGTCTGCCGGAGGTAGCGAAGGTCAGGTCGAATGTGCTCTTCAAGAAGCCATAGACGTCATCGAAGCCTACCTCGAACCCTCCGGGCTTCGATGCTTTCCATCGAAATCGGAGCTTCTTTTGTATCGGCGCAAGAAATGCGGTCCGAGGCCTAAAGGCTGCATACCCCTGGAGAATAGCAACATTAAGCTCTCCACTAGAAATGGAGGCCACATATCTAGGGTCGATTCAATCACTATCCTAGGCATGACCATCGAGTCGGGTGGCTCGAACGGTAAGACTATAGCCAAGCTCGTTGCCAAAACAGGTAACGCCGTTCATCTTGTTCGGAGGGTTTCTAATCGACATCATGGACTCAAGGAGGGCAACCTACTTCGTTTAATGCATGCCTTCTTCCTCTGGCACTTCACGTGCGTAGCAGCTATGCACCACTGGAAGCGGGTAGAGAGAGACAAACTGAACGCACTGCTTAGGAAAGTCACCTAGCGGGTTCTTGGAATACGAATTTTTACCCACACAGAGCGTTTCCGTCAGCTCGGCATTCACAACACCCTTGAGGAGTTAGCCGAAGCTCAGGAACGCGCGCAACTAGCTCGTCTCACTGCAACCAAAGTGGGTAGATGCATCCTGCGGGAGCTCGGTCATTGCCCCGATTGGATCTTCAGTCATTGCCCCAGTTAGTATCTTCACAAAACGTCGCTTTATGCACTGAAGCACAAAATTAACTGGAACGCCAATGCATTTCTCCGCAAAGTTCGGGAATTAATATCTCGAAACTGGTGTCATCCGGAGAATTAATTCCAAGTGGATCCGCTTTGCGAACTCCCTTGCTACAATTTGTAAATTGCAATATGGGCCATCAGGTAATTAGTTAAAAACCTAATTAGTGAACTATTGGTAATGATTAGATTATGCATTTCAATTTCTTGTGCATGTAATGTCCGCCTCTTCGAGTAGACTAGAATTAACTAGAATTGGGCTATCTACCACAGGCAACCTTAAATAAAATTTGAAAGTGTTCGCTGAAACACCCTGTATATATATACCCTCTGCTAACAATGTTCTATTTCTAGCTTTATGGCGAAAGCAATTATATCGACACCGCAGGCAAATTGTCGCGGTTGTCGTCGCCGTGATGTTCCGCATTAAATCCAAAAGCCATATACATGAGCGACCCATACCCTGTGGGTGCGGGAAAAAGCACGTAACAGTGAGCCGAAAAGGATGGCGGCTTGATGGGCATTATTTCCCACGCGCTCAATATTCGGTTTAGTTGTAGGTCACGTAATCAAACGCGAATTGGAAGGAGAGAACGCGTCTTCTCCTCTAGCCCTGCCGTAACTGTGAATAACTGTGCGCGGCTGACGCTTATGGGGACCGCGTGCCATATCTAATTGTTGGTAATCAATGGTGGGTGCAATGATAAAGGGCGACCAGGGGTGGCTGCTAACTTCATGCGCGCTGTCTTCCTTGCCGGGCCGTCTTTCTGCGCCCCTAGTGTTGCAGAGTTAAGAAACAGAGCTCATCGTAGATCACTCACAGAGGCCGTCAGTAGTGGACATAAAAATAGGCAGATAATGATGATGAATCTAATTTTCAGAGTTGCGGTGAATCGCGCGGCTGTACGAACCCTTTGCCCCCACTGCCGCCGTTCTTCACCATGCTTGCGTTGTGAAAGCGAGTGCTCGAGGTCATCCAGTGAGGTATATACAGGTTTACATGGTCCGTGCTTACTATGTCCACTATGATTACTATTTTAATTTTAGGTGAATGTTTACTACAATTTATATGGCCACTATAACTAACGTATAGACTCGTGTAAGGGCCACACTTTTAGTCGCGATTTTGACGAGCCTTTCATGGGACCGGGCCATTCCATTTGACCTCATTTTTCCAACTACGAGTATGAAAGCCGCCGTAAACCTCCGCGATCGCCTCCTCTCGACATCCAGTAGCGACGCGCGAAAGTATGCTGCGCGCGACAATTCGCTGCCGAGCCCGATCAGAATCAGCGCACGGGACGCGATTGCTTCTCGGTTGGATGTCTTTTTTTTTTTTAATATTGGCTGTCAAGTTATGGGTGCGATCCCTACACGGTTTCACACGGTAAGAATCTTCCTTCGTGTAATTGTCTTCTACTTAGCTATCACCAGGGTCCTTCAATACTTTCTTATGGTCATGAAACTCCCGCCGAAGTTTCATATAGGGACAAAAGCCGCCACCAGAGGCGCCACCGTGAGTAGAAGGGCACCGATCTGCCGCGCTTGGAAGGGCAGTCGCGCGTTCGCGTGAATGTTTGCCATGAAAAACACCTCGCCCACATTTTTATTTCACTGTGTCCACTAACTGAACATAGCAGTGCTTACTCTTCACCAAATACGATAGCATGCAAGTTGTTTATTACTTCAACACATTGATTGTTAGCAATCGTTCACCCAAGGCTGCCCGTCAAGTGTTGCAATTTCGCTTGTGCTCACACCTATACCTACGTTTCTTGATTCCTGTGTAGGTGATTAAAATCGTGCTTAAATTATACAGTGCGCCATGACTAAGCCTAGCTGACCCACATATTAACGTTGCTTGAGGAAGAAGTTATGGTGCGCCCTACTGCGTGCTGGCGGTCCGCAGCGCTTATTCCCCTGTTAATTGCCTGTTTATTCTGGGGCATCGCGAAGCTGCCAATGGTAATTTCGCGCGCAGCACAGGTACGTCTGAATAAAGTCATCTTGGCACTAATTGCAGCAGCAGCGGTGAACTGCGCATACTAGATATAGGCAATATGTGCGGTTTCTATGCGAAAGTTCTTGCATTTACGCATACAAATTTAAACATGATCAGTTCGAACCTGCGCGAGTGTTTTTTTTTTTGTTTTTCATCCATTCACATTTAATGTCGCAGTGACCATCAGTTCAAGGTTGCCGTTTCACTTAGTCGACTGAAAACACCCCCCGAGTATTTTTATAAAAATGCCAGCCCAGATAGAAACCAGCTCAGAGATTCCATCGTCATTAGGTCATTCAAGACTACATTTACCGATCAAACTGAATAAGTATATTATTTTTTTGCATGTTTCTCTTGTTTGTCTTTATACTCAGTTTTCTTAATCCAATTAGAGCCTAATTTTTTGTATTATTTTTTTCCGCCTAACAGAAAACAAGTTTGCGCAGGTCTTTGTGGATAGCATTTTGACTTGTGCTAACCACGCTACCCCTTGCAGGACAGTGTCTACTTAGTAAAAGGGCTGAATGGAAGGCATGGTATACGATTATTAGGGAGTAATTACTAGCAAGCGTCAATAATGCAAAAGTGACGCAAGCACTAGTGCACATATGGTTGCAATTAAGATTGCGTTCGATAGACTGGCAGAAAAGTTGGTGGATAGACGGAATGAGAAAAAACACCAGGAAAAATATTTTGTCACTGCTTTCATCTCTCCTGTGGCTGGACAGGATGAACGAGCACCAGCACGAAATAGTCTGTTCCTTTCGCGTGTAAAAAATGCAAACGGCACTTAATAAAAAAACAGTCCACAACTTCAGCCGTATAGTGCGTACAAAATGTGTTGCGCAGCCAACACTGGCCGAGGAAGTACGGTCGTCCAGCAGGATGTCTTCAACAATGTTCATGTAGACATTGGCACAGGCTATATGTATTTTCCACGGTGCACACTTCTAGGTGCTCGTCCACAATTTGCAGAAGGCAAAGCAGCTGATCTGATGGCACTTCCAAAACTCCCCTAGTCTTTATTTCGGTCAGTGCACTTGGCTTTCGGGAGGTGCTCCTCAGTGTTTGGAGGCAATCCTTGCAGCTTATTTTAGCAAACTTTCTTGCAATCTAGCCACCAAGGTAGTCCAAAATGCAGTCCTTCGTTGACTCCAAACGATTGATATCTTGCATGCACTCAGCCGGCTCCAGTAGTATATCGTCCAAAAGAACTGCCAGGGTATCAATCTGAAACACAAATATCTTTCACTATCACTCAGTGAATGACATGAGTGTCAAATTTTAAGCACCAGAAAGCATAATAGATCTTCACTGCATTTAAAACGAGACGTGTATGCCCATTAGCATCAAATGGTTAGACAAGCATTATCACATTTCTATACAGTGCACAGCTACTCTGCAAGTTGTTTTGGTGTGTGTTATTAAAAGGTTTACCTGGTTACAGGCGCGGATCCAGGGGGGATGTCCGGATGTCCTGACCCCCCCCCCTCAGATTTCTGTATCGCCCCCTCGCTGATAGGGGGATGGCCCTGTCAAAAAAAATATGGCCACCCGCATTCTTCAAAATTATTTTTCGTGAGTACCAGTGGTATCAGCCATGTAGAAGTAAAGGTAGCTCGCTCACAAGCTTAGTTGTATTCCGTAGGGGTGTGGTGTCGCGAAGTTGCTGTAGTTAATTTTTATCATGAACACCTTGGACCTCCTGACGCCGGCCGTGCCTTAGTCGTCCCGTCGGTGGCGTTGAATGAACGAGGGGAGGTCCCTTTTGCCAAGCACGCCGATGTCCGCGCGAGCGCCTTCGCGCCTGATCAACTTAGTTCCGCATTGGGGTGTCATCGGTTGCCTCATTTGCTGTCATCGGTTCCGCGATCAACCTGCTTAATGAAAGAGATCTCTCGCTGAAGTGTTCATATATAAATAATAACAACTAACAGCTAAACTAAGAACTACGCATAGGCAACTTTTTTTTTAACTGTAGCACTCATTGTAATCACAGTTACACGTTAACAATATACAGTACGAGCACAGTACCGTTCGTACGCTACAAGTTTTTCATTGTAACTTCGCAGTTTTGTTGTCGTACATTAAGCATAGGAAGCTCGAAGCCGCCGGATCCATTTATCTGAGTGGGCGTTCTCGCGGAGCAGGGCGAAGCCTCGAGCAGCGGCTGCGAAGTGGAGGAGCGTGACGGCAGCGGCCAACGCCAGCGCGCGGGCCTTGGATGGCGTCGCGTCGTTAGAGAAACGGGAGCGGATGCGCGCCTTGTGTAAAAGGATGACGTCGCGTGGGAAACAAAACATGAAGACGCTGGCTCGCGCTCACGGCTACTACGCCACATCGTTCTTCTTGTAGGTGGCGTCGTGAGTCTTCATGCGCGGTGATTCGCATATCGCAAACAACCAGCGTAGTGGTTGCCGCGTTGAAACGAAGGTGCATGTCTCAGCCGAACACAAAGAATCTTCTTAAGGAAATCAAGGTATCCCAACAGAACTCCAAAGACGGACCCGTGCTTACGCATTTATAACGAACCTGCGACAGACCATCCCAAATTTTATTTTAAGAAACAATACAGGTTGATATACCGGGTGTTCAAAATTAAGCTTTATGGTTTTCTTAAAATTCGGCACTGGGAGGCACATGAAGACCACCTGCGCAAATAAGTTGCGTGGCCAGGGGGACACAAAGTGAGATAATTATCGCTGTCAGCAACCGAATTAACTAAAATTGAATAATTAACTTTTTATTGACTGCAGTAAGTGTGTATGTTTGTATACAAAAGTTAGAGGCAAGTTAGAGGCAGTCGTGTTTCTGCACAGTTTCACTTGGAAGAATTCTTCTAGCATGTCTATGCTCCAAGAAATCCAACTCCAAATTTTAATTGTCGTTCGCATGATTACGCATGCAAGAGAGTGAGGATCGGCGCAAAGCTCCTCCCTGATGTGACGCGGCTGTTGGGTGCAGCGTTTAGTCTGACAATGCGGCGGAGGCATTGGCAAAGATAATAACTGCCCCCCTTCCCCTCACGGCTGGCGAAAAAAAAATCGAAGAACCTGTAACCGCTGTCGTAACACGCGACCGCGCAGCCTGTAAAGATGGCGGCAGCTGCCGTGCCGAGATAATGGCGCGAGCGGAGAAGCCGGGGGGCAGTGCGCGTGCGTAATGGTGACTAGACGACCGGGCATGGTCCTTGTTTGGGCTATGCAAATAAAGTGACTGCTGATTTCCAAGTATTGTAAGTTTTATTGAAATCAAAAGCAACAACTGCACCATCAACAGCAGAAACCTTTTTAGCTATGCTAACGAATATTTCATACTGCCGCTTTAACTTTGGTGTTGTCATGCACAAATCTCATGACAACACTTCACCCATCAATATGTCAATGCCCTAAAAATGTTCAAAATGCCTCCCTTCCACAGCAACGCAAAGCATAAACCGCTCTCGCGTCGAGTCGATAACTGCGCAGTACAATTGAAATTTGGAGTCGGATATCTCGGAGCACGAACACGCTAGAATAATTCTTCCGACTGATACTGTGTAGAAACACGACTGCCTCTAAGTTTTCAGTACAAACATACCCACTTACTGCAGTCGACAAAAAATAATTGTTCAATTTTAGTTAATTGGGCTGCTCACAGCGGTAATTATCATCTCACTTTGTGCCCCCCTGGCCACATAACTTATTTGCACAGGTGGTATTCGCGTGCCTCCCAGTGCCGAATTTTACGAAAACCATAAAACTTAGTTTTGAACAACCTGTATTATCAGGCACAGCCGCCAAGCACATGGCTGTATTGGGTAACGTCCTTTTCCTATAAGCTCGGAGAAACCGATACCTGGCTTAGCTATAGGGCTTCGTCCTCTTTCTGGGGTTTTACGTGCAAAAACCAGTTCTGATTATGAGGAACGCCGTAGTGGAAGACTTCGGATTAACTTTGACCACCTGGGGTTCTTAAACGTGCACTACAACGCAAGCACACGGGCGTTTTTGGATTTCGCCTACATCGAAATGCGGCCGCCGCGGCCGGGATGCGATCTCGCGATCTCGTGCTTAGCAGCGCAACGCCTGAACTGACTGAGCCACCACGGCGGGCTACAGGTGTTGCTCTAGCCGTATAAAGCGCGGGTTTATCGTGAGCAGAAACGGTGAATTTCGGTAAATGATAAAGGCTATCATCATCATCATCATCATCATCATCATCATCATCATTGGCAGAAGCTGACCCCCCCCTCAGAAAAAACCTGGATCCGCCCCTGCCTGGTTAGCAATAGGTTCTTCATGCTGAAAGAGATCTTGCATTTTTAAGAGTGGGCGTGGCCCATCTTCATTTTAGTCAGCATTATCACTTTTTCGTTTGGATCATTAAGCAAAAAGTAAGCACGTTCATTGCGAATACCGCGCTTCAAGTAAACCTCTAAAACACAGACACTGTCGCGATTTATACAAAAAAAAAAAAAACACACACACACACACACACATCAGGAATGGGGGCTTACCGCACTGAATTCGTGGACTTCATGTTTGCCATCATGATGCACTGATCTATAATGAGCATCTCGCGGCCCGATAGCTTCTGAATGGTTTCCTGCATGCCACGTTTTTAATTTGCCTGCGCCTCCGCTTTTGCGAGCTTCCGCTGACACGAATGAAGTTGTTGCTTCCCATTGCGAAGTTGGTCCTTCACCCTTTGCAGCTCTGAGGCAAAGCAAACGGCGTGCTCAGTTATGCACTCTGCATCAGCACCGCCAAGGCTATTTACAGTTCGTACTTCATCTGCAAAGAGTGTACAAGAACAAATATCGTAATGAGAGTGATGTCAGTTTGCCTGCGTAGTGAGGAAGTAGCATACTCCAAAGGTGTGTACCAGACTTACCGTGAATTTCTTCTTCGGCTGCATCGGTGACGTCTGCAGTTGCGACGGCCGCAACTTCGGCTTCAGCGCAGTTTGAAGATATCGCTCGCAGCCTTTTTGCAGGTGGGCGCCGTTTCGGTACCAGCATGCGAACGTTCTTTGGGCTTAGACAAGTACACAGATACGCCTTGGAAAATCCTCGGAATGGCGTCTTCTACCAGTTTGGGTCGACCGCTTGGCAGTGACACAACGTTTCCATTCACTGTACACACGTCCGCACGAACAATGTCTCCGGCATCAAAATGTTTTTCGCACACGCGAAAGTACTTCGATTCAAACGAGAACCTGCCAGTCTCTTGTCGCGGGATTGCTCGCTTCCACCTGTCGCGTAGTTCCGGGTTGGCTGGTAAACAGAATGGGGAGACTTTTTCGTCGACGCCCTTGTATCCGGAACGGCAGCCTGGCTCACAACAAATGTTAGGAATCACTGCTATGGTGAATTACGAAGTGTCGATGTCACTACATGGAGAGACACGTTCAGGCGAAACAAAAAAACAAACACGCACAGCAGCACGCCGCGCCGACACTCCGCTTTCCGGCGGCAGCGGCCGCCTTCCCCGTCGCCCTTCTAGCGACGCCAGCGCCGCGGCGCCGCAACTGCGGGCGCTATATGAAGCTCTCCCATAGCGTTACGCGGGAGTTTCATGACCAGGAGAAAAGTATTGAAGGACCCTGCTATCACTAATACTGCTTCGCCTTCCCGGCCAAACTACACTCTTTTATTTTTTTAGTACTTTGAGTCCGAGTATAAGCGCTGCTGCGCACGACTTCTAGACTTCTATTTATTCTGATTTTTAATGAACCCGGCTTGGCATCATTTCGGTTACTGAATGAATTCTATGTACAAGGTGTTTCAGGAAGAAGGTTAAAAAGAAGGACACCGACCAATAAAAATACAAGAAAAGACGGTTCGGCTCCCCTGACGGGAGCCTTGTTCACAATGAAATCAAGGACGTGTGATACACGCGTGTGATAACACGCGCTGCTTACGTCATATTTTAAAACCATATAAACATTGTATCACACGTCCTTGATTTCATTGTGAACAAGGCTCCCGTCAGGGGAGCCGAAACGTCTTTTCTTGTATTTTTATTGGTCGGTGTCCTTCTTTTTAACCTACTTCATTATGCCTCCCGACCAGACGGGCTTCCGTCAAAACCTCGACTTCAAGGTGTTTCAGCGAACTGTTTCCAAAATTCTTAAAGGTGGCTTGAGGCAGATAGCACAATTCTAGTTCATGAGCTGGTCTACTCGAAGAGGCGGGCATTACTTGCACAAAAAAATCAAATGCATAATCGACTAATTAGCAAAATTAACCAATTAAGTTTTTAGCTAATTACCCTATGGCACATGTTGCAATTTACAAATTCTAGCCGTGGAGTGCGGCTTTGAACTAAATCTCAGGCGGACACCAGTATGGTATGGTATGATAAAACTTTATTACGGTCCCTCGGAACGCGCGTCAGCACGTAGCGGGCCGCTCCCACGTCGGTACAGAAAGCCCCAGCCTCTCTGCTGCGTCGCGGGCCCGATGGACACCAGTGTCGAGATATTAGTTCTCTAACTTTGCGGAGAAATACATTGGCGTGCCAGTCACTCTCTCAATAAAACGTCGCTTTATGCATCAAATCACAAAAGGATGAAAAGAACAAATTATGGGATTTTACGTGCCAAAACCACGATCTGATTATGAGGCACGCCGTAGTGGAGGACTATGGAATAATTTAGACCACCTGGGGTTCTTTAACGTGCACCTAAATCGAAGTATACGGGCGTTCTAGCATTTCGCCCCATCGAAACGCAGCCGCCGTGGCAGTGATTTGATCCCGCGACCTCATGCTTAGCAGTCCAACGCCATAGCCACTAAACAACCACGGCGGGTAAGCGCAAAAGTAACTGGAACGCCAATGCATTTCTCCGCAATGTTCGGGAATTAATATCTCGAAACTGGTGCCATCCTGAGAATTAGTTCCTAGTGCATCCGCCTTACGAACTCCACGGCTAGAATTTGTAAATTGCAACACGGCCATAAGTTAATATGTTAAAAACCTAATTGGTGATTTTTTAATTAGTCGATTATGCATTTCAATTTTTTGTGCAAGTAATGTCCACCTCTTCGAGTAGACCAGCTCATGAACTAGAATTGCGCTATCTGCCACAGGCAACCTTTAAAAAAAGTTTGAAAGTGTTTGCTGAAACACCCCGTATTTATGGCCTCTGCATGCAAGAGGCGATGTTTCCATCCTTAATGCGTAAATGCTGTAAATAATTAGAAGAGCTTTTTTTTTCTTTTATTTTGTCGCCAGTCGTTAGCATTGCCTACTGGAAAGAGAATTTAGACACATCACTCACGTGCTTTTCACACGCCGTTGAGAGAAGACTCTGCCGAAGGGGTCACAGAAGTCGGCAGGTTTTTTTTCGGGGTCAAAAAAGCGCGCCAAGTAATTTGAAGTGACGTGAACATACATCAACATATTCATTCTCTAGGTATAGGTTATCCATTTAGTTGGCTACCCCCTTCTCTTTAAAAAATATAATAAACTTTGTCCTTTGTATATATTTAAATATATTGTGTCTGAGCGTGGTGTTTTCAACGGAAATTTTTTTTAGAATGTTAAAGTGTGGAAACACGGATGAGGTAGCCGCCGCTGGTGCTTCCTAGGCGCTTGTCCTCCTATTCTCAGGATTTGCCGAAATAAAGCGAAAGTATAAATTAAACGCCGTGCACGTCCGCGCCAACAATGGTGCCGTAAGCTTTTAGCCACAACAAAAGTGAAAATGTGGAGGCAACGCAACAGAATCCTCAAATTATGTGGGTAACAGAACTCCAGTAATGACATTTTAGGGGCGGGGGGGCTCGAGCCCCAGAGCCCCCCCCCCCCCCCCCCCCCCCCCCGTAGTCGGCGCCTATGAGAGAGGTTGATTGTAACTCGTGTAACAGCGCGAACACTGATTGTTGATTGTAACTCATGTAACAGCTGCTATTCTGAAGGTTGATTGTACTCCGCAGATTTCTCTATTCCCTGATTGATGACATGGATATGATCCATGGTGGAATATCCCTTCCTGAAGCCCTGAGGCACTGCGTATAAAGGTCTGCAAGCTTTTCCAGCATGATATCTCCTCCATCCTTGATTAAATCGACTGTTTTCCATCTTCTCCAGGAGCTTTTCCCTGGCCATGTCTTGCAAGGCCCTTCTAACTTCATCGCTAGTTATAGAAGGAGCCTCTGTATCCTGTTCATCACTACTTCGAATCAGCGTAGCTTGGCTGCTCTGGGGACTGTACAGGTCAGTATAGAATTCTTCCGCTGCTCTTACTATGTCATCAAAATTGCTGATGATATTACCCTGCTTATCTTTCAGTGCATACATCTTGCCTTGTCCTATGCCAAATTTTCTTCTAATTTCAAGCTGCGTCCATATTTTGCTGCTTCCTCAATCTTTTCCACGTTATAATTTCGAATATCTTTTGGTTTCTTCTTGTTGATCTGTTTTGACAGTTCAGCGAATTCTATCGGATCTCTTGAGTTTGACACTTTCATGCTTTGTCGTTTCTTTATTAGGTCATTTGTTACTTGGGAGAGCTTACCTACTGGCTGCCTTGGTGCCTTACCTCCCACTTCAATTGCTGCTTCTGAGATCTTATGATTTCATTCATTATCTCTATGTTGACTTCATCTTCCTGTTCTAAAGCTGCATATTTGTTTGCGAGCACCAGCCTAAATTGGTCTGCTTTTACCCTTACTGCATCTAGGTTGACCTCTTTCTTCTTGACTAATTTTATTCTTGCTCTCTTCAAATTGAGAGAAATCCTAGACCTCACTAACTTATGGTCGCTGCACTTTACCCTGCCTAATACTTCTACGTCCTGCAATATGCTGGGATCTGCCCGGTACTGAGGATGGCCAAACTACACGTACGCGTGCAGGCGCGCGAAAGCTCGTGCCCACGCGCCTCACACATGTGCAGCTGGTGCAGGACAGATTGTACGCGTCGTAGCGTGGCTCGAGCACAGATATCTGATGTTTACGCACGCAAAGAGATAGCGTTGTCCAACATGGCGGCACCCATATGGCTCCCGTTTCAGCGTCAGTTCTCGCGATGGCTACGTTCTCACTATTGAAACTACGTTCTCACTATCAACTATTTAAATGAGCTTTCACTTTATCCAAACTAACCTGAAACGTTAGTTATGAGCGCATAGCGTGTTCAATTTCTGAGATCGTTCTGCGATTCCGGCACCCGTAGGCCTAACGAGACGCGTCCGCATAGAAACAGAATGGTTGCTAATGGATTGTCTTGGCTTGGGTATGTTTGGCACGAGGCACCAGACGAAACGATGGCAAAATACGAAACAATGGCTGTGTTCCAATTCTTTCCGTCATCGTAGACAGTCTACTTTGACGTCTACGAAGACAGCCAAGACAGCTTCGAGGCCAAGTAATGGAACGCGTTTCGAGCGGTCTGGAAGAGGCTTCTGCGACGTGACGCCACCTCGCGGCGACAAAAAGAAAGAGAAAAGCACACATTAGTTCTGTATTTTAAGTATTTTCGCCTGCGAACCTGTGAAAAACATGATGTGACTTACATTTAGGGTATATATAAAAGCGTGTCTACATTTTTGTGTGCGCAGACAACCTTCCCGTCGAGTTTTTAAGTCCTGCTCAGTTGCCATCTTGTTTAGACAGGAAAGTAGCCTGAATCGTTCTTGACTGCGATGCTGTCTTCGCGATGCTGTCGACTTTGACATCTTCGTGAGAATTGGAACGAGACTTAAAATGGCCGCCGTCCGCTTAGCTGTCTATTTAGCCGTCTAAGGCGAGTATTGGACCACACCCAATGTCTACCAAGGCGAAAATGTAAGCCAAGGGGGCACGCGCTGACGCGCGTCTTGCAGGTTCAAACCGCCATTACTCGCGAGGCGCGGCAAACGTAAGGCGCGTGGGCGCAAGCTAACTCTCGCGCGCCGCACGCGTACGTGTAGTTTGGCCTTAAGACCTTCGGCATACGACACTGCTGCAAGATTAAAAAAGTTTTTTTTTGTCCAAGAAGAACATGCCGAATCATGTGTATTGAATAACACCGATTTTCATCACCTTAGATGACAGCAGATGGTGTTTAGCAAGAAAATTTCAAGTTTAATTTACGAGAATGCGTTGTCGAATACCAATGCTTAATTTTTATTCCCACAGGTCTGGTTTGGCACCTTCCCCTCAATGTATTTATTGCAATTAACCCGAAACTATTGAGCATTTCTTTATAGAGTGCCGTAGGTTCGACGTCCACTTCTATAAGGTCCCCTTCGCCAACTTAAATTGGCCATTATACGCTTCCTGTGATACTGACTCTTGGGGCGTCGGCACTAGGACACTGCAATAGGAACGTATGTGATGCCATATTTAATTTTGCAATTGAAACAGAGAGACCACCGTGTTAATTTTATCGTTTTATTTTCCTCAACATGAAAACAAAAATGTTTACTTCGTATTTTAATATAACATAGCCTGAAAATTGATATTAATGATGAGTAATAATTTAATATCTCATTCTTGAATTACAAAATTCTATTGAAGTAGTCTTCCCTTTTTACCTATTGCCCCCCGATCCATGGCCTATTCCCCGTAGCGGGTTCAGCCATACCCCTGGGCACCTGACCACACCCAACCAGAAGTTTACAGCCTGTGCTCCATGCGTATAGCTCGACATGTCCGAGGAACCGAAGCCATCCCTCGACGTCTCCTTGCGGGAGTTGTTGGTGGCACATACGGACGCACAAATGAACCTATTCGAGAACCAGCTGGCCAGCTTCAAGAACTGGCCGCTTACGGACGACTGCCTGTGCTCGCCGGCGCGATGATGGCCGCAACCGGTTTCTACCATTGTCCCATGGAGAACGAGCCAGACCTTGCTCGTTGGTACGTGTGCCTCAAGGAGATGGCCGCAGGCGGTTTCTACCATTGTCCCATGGAGAACGGGCCAGACCTTGCTTGTTGCTACGTGTGCCTCAAGGAGATGGCCGCAGCCGTCTTCTACCATTGTTTCATGGAGAACGAGCCAGACCTTGCTCGCTGCTACGTGTGCTTCAAGGGGATGGCCGAGTGGAAGCCGAACGCCGACCCGTTCGAGGAGCAAGCTCGTTCCACCGAGTGCGAGTTTCTTCGCTTGGGTAAAAAGCCGGAGGAGTTGACTGTTCTGTACTTTTTTCAACTGGAGAAAGCTCGCATGCAGAACAAGGTGCGAAAATACGTGGCAGGCGGAGAAGGCGCTGAACGAGTTGCGTAAAGCCAAGTCACGCTCCTTGGTCACGTCCTTTTTTTTTTTAAACCTGTCGTCACAATAAATATCTAGTTACAAATACCCGAGCAGATTTGTTGCATGTCCAAGAGGGAACGGTAGTATGGGCCTTGTGGTATTTAGCGTTTTATATATGCCGGGAGGACGTCGTGGCCGAAAGCGTGTCCGTCGCACGAAGGTGGCGGATGTCCGGGGCAATTCCGCGACATGTGCCTTGCGTTTTCATTAGCGGTGTTGCAGAACGAACAGGTAGAGCCATATGGGTCGCGGTAGTGTTGAACGAGAGGACGGTCACAGCCACCGTACATACAACCGCGGCACAAGTGCAGCTCTGCAAGGCCACCTTTTCACGGCGAGTAAACCCGCCAGATAGGTTTGAACCACAAGGGGGTGGTATGATTGCTCGTTGTGGTGCGTCGGAGGTTTTCTTTATTTCGAAGCAAGTGTCCCGATGTGTCTTCGAGAAAGTGCGTAAGCGGCCAAGGCACGGTACACGAGGGCGACTAGTCGAATCCACAAGGGCATTTCGAGGTATAGAGCCGCACAGGGGACCCACTGGACGCCTATCTGGATAGATGTGGCGGCAAGACGTTGAATGGCATCTGCGAGCGTCGATGAACGAGTTGCTTTGCGAATATCGTGGATCGCTTGCGTTGGGAGTCCGTGCGAATGACGATCTGGTTATGAAATGGTTTCGCCAGCCATGAAGTAAGGCCATCGCGTACGGCAGCGATTTTGACAAGGTATTGATTTCCGATATTAAAAAAAACATTAAAAATATTTCTTTCGAGAAAAACTTCGGTAATGTTTTGCAAAGCTGTCAGCAATACACAAAGAGTAATACAATAAAATACGTGGTTGCGCTAATGACTATTGGCTGCGTCGACTCAAGGCTTTAGTATTGAGGGAAATGTAGAGGCAAGTCGAGTATACTTTCATCCATAGCATGCGAGAAATATTTACAGAGACAGCTTTTTTTGGGGAGATACATTGCGAGCTTCGATATCACGTGCCACATAGATAATGTTACGGTCAGAAATTCCCTGTTCAACAGATACTGTACCAATATCGATACATACATACATACATACATACATACATACATACATACATACATACATACATACGTACGTACATACATACATACATACACACACACACACCTACATAACGGCGTCTTTAATGCCATATAGCTTGCGGTGTGTGACTTGTGGTGTGTCTCTCGACTTGTGTCGACTTTTGTGGTGTGTGTGTCTCTTATTCTATCCGTCCTCGTTTTTGCGCGCTGTTTTATTTGAAGATGAACCATATAGCTCGGCTGATATAGATGATGTCGCACGCCCAAGACGGATCGAGACTCGCTGTCCTGTACAGGGCACAAAAAGTCCGTATGAGGAGCAGTTTTGAATTGTAGAGCCATCCGTGTTCCTTTTATGCGTGAAAATTCGGGTTGCGTTCATGCGTCCAAAAAAAAGTATTGTAGTCAGTCGTGCCCAACGATTCCGTGCCTAACGTCATGCAGTCCTTTGATGATGCAAATACTGGAACTATCGAATCTCTCTCCAGAGATTCGATAGTTCCAGTATTTGCATAGAATTTACACATTACATAGGCTTGCAGTCTCAGTATCTTCCCACCCTAAAAAAACAAAAAAAAAACAAAAAAAAAAAACGAATAAAACATCTGGAGGTCTGACTGTCGAATACTTGATTGTGTAATCATGACTTACCTTAGATATGTTGGTGAAAGCGGCTTTGTCAAATGGGAAGAACTATTACAGTACCATTTGAAAACTGAATCCAATTTTTGATATCGGAATATGCTACTTCTCACGCTGCTTGCAAATTTCATTTGTAGGTTGTTTGTACATTGTACTTGCCGCGTGTACGAGTTACACTATCGCATTACAAAAAAAAAATAATAATTTACAGCGAAGCTGTCAGTGCGACTAAAAGCGCTCGAAAACGTTATATGCCAGTTTTCGCGTTTTTATCTGAAGGAAGTATATTATTCACGAAGTTTTCATTTTGATAAATGATAGGGAATGTTGGAGGTCATATGCAGGTCAATTGCACGAGAGATCAGAACGGGTGGTATATTTGAAAGTTTTTTTAATTTTCTGATAATTTTACACATTACGCGCACGTGATTGAATAGTGCTAAGCTGCTGCTTGTTTATAAAGGAAAAAAATATTTGTAAACGAGAAAAATATCATCAAAAGTGGTCGGGCGACAACGACAATTTTACGAAATGTGCTTTTTCTTATGTTCGCGACAATGCTTAATGTGACGCGTGTGTAATATACCAAATATATTTATTTCCAGTACAAATAGAAGTAAAGGGAATGTAGCTCACGGAATTTTGTGAATTCGTGAACAAAGCACATTTGTGAAAACAATTCTCAAGAATGCTACATTTTTCAATCTTGCTCATTTTTGGGACTTTGTTCCTTCTTCACTGTACATCCCAGCTGGTTTCGATGTACAGCAGAGATAGGCCTTTATGTGGATGACGAACCTGTGCATTTTCATTTTTTGTTCCAATTTTTAAAGTAATAATTTTTTTCACTCAGAAAAACAAAGTTAGAAAAATGTAACTTTATTGAGAAATGTATATAAAGAAACCTCTTCTCAATCTCGTTCAAAGTCACGCTAATTGTTATCTGAGGATTGCGGAATAATATTATGAAAAACATGTTGCATCCTTTTTATTGGAACAAACTTACAAATATTCGAATATTGTGTTTCAAGAGAGTGGTCCGTAGTGTGGAAATGAGCATTTCTTGCGAAAAATGACAACCACACACTCCCTTCTCTTTTGAGCCTTGCTGAACGGCAAGGATGAGGTATTTGCGGTCGATGAAAAATGTTTTCGGAAAGACAAATAACTGTTTGAACGAAATGCACTGGCGTAGTTCGTGATTTCAGTACGGAGGCCGATATTGCTCCAGGATTCTGCAGCCCTCCATTCTTCATTTTTCAGCAATGTGACAAAATGAAAGCTATGAAAATGTACAGTGGGCTAACGGGGGTGTATTCCTTCTGCAGTGTGTCTGTGTGCCAGTTCAGACGATGTCGAAGCGCAGACGACAGTGAAATGCGTGTGTGCAAACGACATCAAAGCCCGATTGTGCAGACGACAGCGAGGTGCACGGCTGTGCTAGAAAGGCAAATGCAGCGAGAAACTTCTGAGCTTTATGCTATGTGTTTTAGAACTCCGTATTTAGGTTACGATGCTCACTGCTCTGCGATTGCAAGTGTTCTGTCTTGCGTGAGGCTTGAGTTGTCGTCTGCCGCTCTGCTTGGTTTACAGGCATGGTTCAGGTTACCGGATACCGCCGCTTGAGTTACAGCGGCCGGAGTGTGCGAGGGTGGTGTGCGGCGCCTCGGCAATTGTATAAAATCTGCCTCCATTCCACCCTGTGAAAGTGTGTCTAAAGCGAAGCTGTTGCCGACGTTAGACGAGCACGACCGATGTACGTTAGACGACGTTAGACAAGCACCACCACTACAAGCGACGTACGTCACATGCGCACGCACGTGCGCGGAAGTGCAGCATACATGCTCATTCTCCTAGGCCCTCCGCCAAGCGCAAGTGTCTTATTGACTGATTCAATTTTTGAAAGTGAATTGCGTCAGAGAATTCTTAAAGGACGACTTACAGATAGAGTGTAATTGGAATATACGAGAAAACATATTTCTGTTACGCGGAAACTCAATGACAAAGCCCTACTACCGCTGCAGTTTGAGGTCTGTCTCAGTGGCTGCGGCCGCTAGCTGGAGGCACGGTTTTTCGACAGTGGTTGCCGTAATGTCGACTACGGTCTCAGCACACGCTGTGCGATAGATACAACGGGCAGAGCGCCCGCACATCAAGGATAGATACATTGTGTGCACCCGTACGTTACGCGCACGCGCACCTGTGCGGAAATGCAGCATGTACATGTGCGTAAATGCAGCCTCGAGGATTCTCCGAGGCCTTCCGCCAAGCGCAAGGGCGTTATTGAACTGACTGATTTTCTCAAAGTAAACTGCGTCACAAAATTCGTAAAGTACGACTTACAAGCTGCAGACATGATAGCTTCGGATTGTAATTCGAATATACGAGAAAAACGGCATCGTCACGTGACGATATCGCCTGATGACGTAATTTGGTGACGTCATCGCGTCAAACGTGCCGTGACGAGGTGACGTCTTTGTCAAGTTATGATGCCACCTGATGACGTCATGTGAAGCCTCTTGGAGAAGCACCACACTGTGCGCTTCCCGCTTTGCCCTGTCCGGGATCGGCCCACATTTTTGTGTGAACAACCGCGCACGCAGACACGAAAAATCTAGACCAACTAGAGGCTAACATCATCATCATCATCATCATCATCATCATCATCAGCCTATATTTATGTCCACTGCAGGACGAAGGCCTCTCCCTGCGATCTCCAATTACCCCTGTCTTGCGCTAGCGTATTCCAACTTGCGCCTGCGAATTTCCTAACCTCATCATCCCACCTGACTTTCTGCCGTCCTCGACTGCGCTTCCCTTCTCTTGGTATCCATTCTGTAACCCTAATGGTCCACCGGTTATCCATCCTACGTATTACATGGCCTGCCCAGCTCCATTTCTTCCGCTTAATGTCAACTAGAATATCGTCTACCCCCGTTTGTTCTCTGATCCACACCGCTCTCTTCCTGTCTCTTAACGTTACTCCTAAGATTTTTCGTTCCATTGCTCTTTGTGCGGTCCTTAACTTGTTCTCGAGCTTCTTTGTTAACCTCCAAGTTTCTGCCCCGTATGTTAGCACCGGTAGAATGCAATGATTGTACACTTTTCTTTTCAACGACAGTGGTAAGTTCCCAGTCAGGATTTGGCAATGCCTGCCGTATGCACTCCAACCCAATTTTATTCTTCTGTAAATTTCTTTCTCATGATCAGGGTCCCCTGTGAGTAATTGACCTAGATAGACATATTCCTTTACAGATTCTAGAGGCTGACGGGCGATCCTGAATTCTTGTTCCCTTGCCAGGCTATTGAACATTATCTTTGTCTTCTGCATATTCATCTTCAACCCAATTCTTGCACTTTCTCGATGAAGGTCCTCAATCATTTGTTGTAATTCCTCTCCATTGTTGCTAACAGCTTCACTGTAAAACAGAAACCAATGAGGTTGCTGGGGCGGAACATAACGCTTAGGTTTCGAAAGCGCGCTTGATTTTGGTTCTGTGACCACCCTGCGCTCGGGAGATGGCTATGACAGGCCTTACCATGACCGAGTTTTTTGTGCAGACTACCTCAGGTGCGCAAGAAGAAAATTCTGTTTCAGCGAAATTTCCGTAGTGTTGAAGATGTAGGCGTCTCTATATTGTGGAAGGCCTTGCACTAAGGTGTACGTTCAATTAGATATGGAGATCAGATCTGTCAACACTGCTTCAAGGAGTAGAAGGATTTGCCTTCTCGGACTCTGATGATACCGCTGCGACGTCTTCATCTCTGAGGAAGAGAGGGTGGGTAAGCTGAACAGGTGCATGGAGTTCACTGACGTTCCACCCTTGAATCCCCCCTGTCGTGTTTCTCAAAGACAAAGAAAAGCATACGCAAAAAAGAAACAGAGCGAAATCAAATGCGCTGTTGCAGTCAGAATTCGATCAGGGATTAGCGCTCTTTTTGGGAGAACCGATAGCCCTGTAACCTCAAGGGACAATTATGGTGACTGCCGTGAATGGTTTGGTAAACTCTAGGAAAGGCTACGAAGCGTCTGCACCTTGTCAAAAGCGCCTACAATGGTTGACACTGCTGCCAGCGAACCTTGATCCCCGACAAATACAGGTTGCCATGCCAAGTTTGTCAAAGCACATGATTCACAAGGCAAGAAGTTGGCGTGAGAAGCATGGAGTGTGGACAGCCCCAGATCCACTTCATATGTCTTTAAGCCCTCAGGATGTGCAGACCATCACAGACTATTACACAAAAGGTGAGTACGGGTGCTCACAATAGAGACCAAACAAGAAAGACGTTGTGTGTGTTGTTGTGACGGTGAAAAACAATACGTGCCCAGAAGATTTATGACTAGCTATATACGAGGGGTGGCGTGGAGCAGAGGTAGAACACCCGGCCTCTAATTTGAAGGTCGTAAGTTCGAATCCTCCTACAGTCCACTACATCTTCAGGCATGGAGTGGCGCCTGACACCGGCAAAAAATATCGCCGGGAGCTAGTGGGGCTATACTAGTTCAGGTGCAACCAAATTAGGAAGGCCCACTAAGCTTCAACAAAGTCACTCCCTCACCAGAACAGGAATTGGCCTCCCCGGTGCAGTACTCGGCCACTACCTCCCTCATGACTCCTACAATTTACTCATGGCCTTCAGTCCCCAGCGGCTGCGGAGCACCTGACCAAGGCGGCGGTCAGACCTGCGACGCGGCAGAGGGTGCTAAGAATCTTTGGGTCCGTAAAGGCCGCCACTGGAAACTAAACCTGGCAACGTTCAACACGCGCACCCTTTCAAGTGAGGCTAGCTTAGCAGGGCTATTAAAAATTATCAGGTATTGCCTTCGATATTATAGGCCTTAGTGAGGTTAGAAGAACTGGTGAGGCGTATACAGTGCTGACTAACGGCCACATCCTCTGCTACAGAAGTTTTCCAGATGAGAGAGAATTCGGAGCAGGACTTATAGTCCATAAGGACATAGCGGGCAACATTGATGAATTCTACAGTATTAATGAGAGGGTAGCAGTCGTCGTAATAAATCTGAATTAAGGTAGTACAATCCTATGCCCCAACCTCTAGTCACGATGATGAAGAAATACAACAGTTTTATGAAGATGTTGAATTAGCAATGAGAAAGGAGCAAACTCAGTATATTGTCGTCATGGGTGACTTCAATGCAAAAGTGGGGCGAAAGCAGGCTGGTGAGCAATCAATTGGCAACTACGGCATCGATTCTAGGAACACTAGAGGAGAGATGTTGGTACAATTCGCAGAAAGGAATATGCTCAGAATAATGACTACCTTCCTCAGGAAGCGCAGCAACAGGAAGTGGACCTGGAAAAGCCCCCATTCACTAACAGCCGCATATCGCCGCCTTGGTCTCCCTTCGGACAATGCGGACCTTTTCCTTTTCCCCCGCGGACACCCGTCTATAACCAAGCGAGCTTTCACAGCTCTGCTTGAGTTCTTTGAATCCACCAAACTCTACACGCGGCTATAAGCCCCGTTTTGCTACTTCTTCTTCTTAATCCCTTCTTTGGGGTCTTACCGCTCCCTCTATTCTTTTCACTCCTCATTCTTTCATTCCCATTATCCCTCCCCCGTGCAGTATTGTTGAGGTGACCTCCCAGCGAGAGACAGTTACAGTACTGCACTTTTATCTTCCTTTCCTATATAAAAGCCACTTACTACTACTACTAAGGGAGAGACAAGGAATGAAATAGATTTCATACTCTCTGCCGATCCCAGCATAGTGCAGGATGTAAAAGTGTTAGGTAGGATAAAGTGCACTGACCATAGGTTAGCGGGGTCTAGGATTTCTCTCAATTTGAAGAGAGCAAGAATAAAATTAGTCAAGAAGAAAGAGGCCAACCTAGACGCAGTAAGGGTAAAAGCAGACCAATTCAGGCTAGTGCTCGCAAACACATATGCAGCTTTAGAACAGGAAGATGAAGCCAACATAGAGGTAATGAATGAAACCGTAACTAGGCTGATCTCAGAAACAGCAATTGAAGTGGGAGGCAAGGCACAAAGGCACCCAGTAGGTAAGCTCTCCCAAGTAACAAAGGATCTATTAAGGAACGGCAAAACCTGAAAGCGTCAAACTTGAGAGATCAGATAGAATTCTCTGAACTGTCGAAACTGATCAACAAGAAGAAAGTAAGGGGTATCCGAAATTATAACGTGGAAAAGATTGAGGAAGCAGTAAAATATGAACGCAGCATGGAAATCAGTAGGAAGAAAACTTGTCATAGGAAAAGGAAAAATGTATGCACTGAAAGATAAGCAGGGTAATATTATCAGCAATTTCGATGAAATAGTTAATGCAGCGGAAGAATTCTATACTGACCTGTACAGTGCCTAGGGCAGCCAAGCTACTTTCATTCGAAGTAGTGATGAGCAGGATACAGAGGCTCCTTCTATAACTAGCGATGAAGTTAGAAGGGCAAGGGCCTTGAAAGACAAGAACAGGGGAAAAGCGGCTGGAGAAAATGTAATAACAGTCGATTTAATCAAAGATGGAGGAGATATCATGCTTGAAAAGCTTGCGGCCCTTTATACGCAATGCCTCATGACTTCAAGTGTACCAGAAAGCTGGAAGAACGCCCTAATTATACTCATCCATAAGAAGGGAGACGTTAAAGAATTGAAGAATTATTGACCCATTAGCTTGCTTTCAGTATCGTATAAAATATTCACCAAGATAATTTCCAATAGAACCAGGGAAACACTTGACTTCAGCAAACCAAGAGAACGGGCTGGCTTCAGGAAGGGATATTCCACCATGGATCCTATCCATGTCATCAATCAGGTAACAAAGAAGTCTGCGGAGTACAATCAACCTCTCTATATGGCTTTCATAGATAATGAAAAAGCATTTGATTCAGTAGAGATACGAGTAGTCATAGAGGCATTGCGTAATCAAGGAGTACAGGAGGCGTACGTGAATATCTAGGCGAATATCTACAAAGACTCCACAGTTACACTGGTTCTCCACAAGAAAAGTAGTAAGTTACCTATCAAGAAAGGGGTCAGGCAAGGAGACGCAATCTCTCCAATGCTATTCTCTGCATTCTTAGAAGGATTATTCAAGCTCTTAAACTGGGAAGGCTTAGTAGTGAGGATCAACTACGAATATCTCAGCAACCTTCGGTTTGCAGGTGACATTGTCCTGTTCAGCAACAATGGGGACGAATTACAACAATTGATTGAGGACCTTAACCGATAAAATGTAAGAGTGGGGTTGAATATTAATATTCAGAAGACAAAGATAATGTTCAGTAACCTGGCAAGGGAACAAGAATTCAGGATCGCCAGTGAGCCTCTAGAGACTGTAAAGAAGCACGTTTATCAAGGTCAATTACTCACAGGGGACCCTCCCTGATAATGAGAAAGAATTTACAGAAGAATAAAATTGGGTTGGAGTGCATACGGCTGGCATTGCCAAATCCTGACTGGGAGCTTACCACTGTCGTTGAAAATAAAAGTGTGCAATCATTGTATTCTGCCGGTGCTAACATATCGGGCAGAAACTTGGAGGTTAACAAAAAAGCTCGAGAACAAGGACCGCACAAAGAGCGATGGAACGAAAAATGTTAGGCTTTACGTTAAAAGACAGGAAGAGAGCGGTGCGGATCAGAGAGCAAACGGGGATAGCCGATATTATAGTTGACATTAAGAAGAAAAAATGGAGCTTGGCAGGCCATGTAATGCGTAGGATGGATAACCGGTAGACCATTAGAGTTACAGAATGGATACCAAGTGAAGGGAAGCGCAGTCGAGGACGGCATAAACTTGGTGGGGTACGTGTTGAAGTTAGGAAATTTGCAGGCGCAAGTTGGAATCAGCTAGCGCAAGACAGGGCTAATTGGAGAGAGAGAGAGAGAGAAATCACTTTATTCGGCGATTAAAAAATGCATCGACGCCCTCAGTCCAGGGCGTCACTTGCGGCGTGCTTCAGCGCTAGGCCGGTGAAGTCCGCAAGGAATCGTTGGTCGTGAAGGGTGGTTGCGGCGGTCAGCCACTCGGAGGAAGGGGTAGGTGGGATGGATGAAAGTTTGGGTAAGGGGGGTAGTTTTGGAGGGCATTGCCATAGGATATGTGATGTGTTGGGAGGATAGGCACCACAGTGGCTACAGCGAGGGAGGTCTTCAGTAAGTATGCCTTGGAGGAGGTGTTTCCGTGCTGGAGTGAGCAGGGTGTTCGTCTGGGCTTGTCTGATGAGTGTCCCCTGTGTCCTTGTAATGTCTTGGTGTAGATAAGGGTATATCCTGCGCTCGTCCCTAAATGGGTGCAATTGTGGTGGAGGCGTTGGGATGTTGGGAGCCTGGAGTATCCGTATCAGTGTTTGGAATCTATGTATCTATGTATGTTTGGAACCTATGTATCTTTTGAAGTATGCTACTCGCTGTGTCCGCCTAGCCTTATTAATCATGGGGTGCATGTGTCTGGGGAGTGGTGCGATCTTGAGCAGTGACCTAGTTTGCGGTGGAAGTGACAGTGTGGCTGGTACGGGTGTGGGTGATGGTTGAAAGCTCACACTGTGAAGTATGTGTCTGCCCTGCGCAGTCTGCTCTAGTCGGAGTTCTTGCCTCCGTTTGTGAATGGTGATTATTTCGGTGATGGTATTGTGACATCCCGTGTCATTAAGCAGTTGTGTGCTCCTGCTGACGGGGAGTCCCAATGCTAGCTCGGTAGCCTTGCGAATTAACGCATCGATGCGTGCCGTATCTTGTTTGCGGAGATTGGTGTAAGGCAAATGGTATCGAAGTCTGGATATCAGTAACGCGTTGCGAAGGCGTAGCATGTCTGCTTCTTTTAGTCCCCGGTTTCTATTAGATACCTTTCGCATCATTTGAAGAACTTGCTCTCCTTGTCTAAGCAAGTGCTGTATAGTTGCGGCGGGGCCACCGTCTTTCTGTACATTGAGCCCTAGAATCCTTAGACATTTAGGCTGAGGTATGGGTGTGTTCTCACACATAATTGTGATGCATGGGGGTTTCCACCCGGGGTTGTGGACTAGGAGAAGTCCTGATTTTTCCGGAGCACATCGAAGTCCAATTTGTGCCGCCGCAGCCTGAACGTTGTTGAAAGCCTGTTGAAGGGTGTCTTGTATGAGACCGGGGGATCCTCTTTTATCCAGATCGTAATGTCATCGGCATAAATTGTGTATTTTATGTCTGGAACTTGTTGTAGTGCCCTGTGTATTCTACACATGGCAAGGTTGAACAACGTGGGGGATATGACTGATCCTTGCGGTATGCCTTTCTGAGGGTGCGGGTAAGCCTTTGACGTCATGCTACCTACGCTAATCGTGAAGGTGCGTTCCTTCAGAAAGCTACGGATGTAATCGTAGAGTTTTGTGCCACATGCAGTACCTGCAAGTTCCTGTAGCATGCTGTCGTGTGTCACATAATCGAAAGCCTTTCTAAGATCTATTGCAAGGATGGCTCTTAGTTGGGCCATGCTGGGTTCTCGGGTGATATGTTCCTGTAGTTGGAGCAACACGTCCTGTGTAGATATGTGCTGCCGGTATCCTATAAGGGAGTGTGGCAAATATGCCGTTCTATCTAGATGTGTACGGACCCTATTGAGTATTATACGCTCTAATAGTTTCCTCACAAAAGAGGTAAGATAAATTGGTCTGAGATTTTCAACCGCTAGGGGTTTTCCCGGTTTCGGTATGAACACTATCCTAGCCGTCTTCCATTCCTGTGGGAGCTGACCTGTATCCCATGTTTTGTTCATTTGTTGAAGGAGGAATTCATAGTCGTCATTGGTGAGATTTCGAAGCTGCGATGTTGTGATTTGATCGGGCCCGGGAGTTTTATTGGATTTTGTCTCGGCTATTGCTTGCTTGAGCTCCTCAAGTGTAATTTCCCCACTAAAGTTAGGGTTCGTGGGCTCTGGGCCTGTGTAATTGGCATCCTGAGGTTTACATGCTGTGGCTATGTGCTTATCATGTAGTTCTTGGAATAGATCCTCCGGTGTTTGGTAGCCATCAAGCAGCTTGCGGAGTGAGCTTGTTGTTTCGGTTTTGGTCTGTGCTGGGTCTAAAAGAGCCCTTATAAGGTGCCAGGCCGACCCCAGGTGTAGTGTATTGCTCAGATTGTCACATGTAGTATGCCAGCTTTCGAGGGTGAGATGGTCTGAATACGCAGCAATCTCTTCGTTTAGTAGCCCTATGCGCCTTCGGAGTCGCCTATTCGTTTTGTTTCTTTTCCATCTTTTTATCAGGCCCTGTCTCGCCTCCCACATGTGAAGAAGATGCGTATCTATGTTGGGTGTGTGTTCTGTTTCACTAATTTCTGTGGTATGTGCTTTCATGCGCTTCTTCAGAGACTCGCTCCATGACTGTGGTGTATGCTCCGTTATATCTCCCAATTGTTCTTTTCTAAAGCTATTCCAGTCTGTTAAGCGGCGCTTGCGTGTTCTTCGTTTATAACATCCTGTGTGCAGTACTATTTTTATCAGGGTATGGTCACTGGAAAGCGTGTCGTGTGTATTGATCCACGATGCATTTATGGGGCCTTTAAGTAATGTTAGGTCTGGGGTGGTGTCGCGCTCGACAGAGTTTCCGTGTCGCGTGGGTGAGTCGACATCGTTTAGCAACGTGAAGTTTTCCTGTTGTATGATCGGGTTGACGAAGGTGCCTTTTTGGGTATTTTTTGAGTACCCCCAAGACGTATGGGCCGCGTTAAAATCTCCAGCAATTAAATGTGTGAAATGTCTTGCAGGGCGCATATGTGTTACTTCCGCGAGAAAATCTGCTTTCTGTTTTGGTGAACTGTACACATTTGTTATGTACAGGTGATGAGAGCCACTTGGCTTATTTGTTTTTGTGGGATATATCCTAATGGTTAGCTTTGCGGTGTGTCATGAACATGTGCTGCCGTGAGGTCTTTACGAACCATGATAGCGATCGGCGCATTTTCTTTGTGGGTGTAGTAAGTTCTGTAGCCTGATGAGTTGGGTGTGTGGTTTGCTTCCTGAATGAGTAAAACGTCTGGGCGACGATCTTGTGCGGCAATGTACTGCGTGAGCAAGCCTCGCTTCTTAGAGAAGCCCCTGCAGTTCCACTGCCACACAGTGAGATCATCGGCCATGGTGCTGTCACTCATTTTAGATTGCATTCGGAGAGGGGTATGAAGTGGTGCGCGCAGCGCTTGTTTGCCTACGCGCCCTAGTAAGTTCTGCTTCGTCGTAGTGTTTCAGTTTGCTGCTGCACACGTCCAGTTGTGCTGTTATTGACTGGAGTTCCATTTCTAACTGTGGCATGAGTAGAGCATCTAACTTCCTGGTTATAATGGTGTCGATGAGGGATTCGATCTTTGGCATAAGGCGCGTCATTAACTCTTCTAAGGCTCCTGTAATCTTAGCATCTATCATGGCGTCGAACTGTTCAAGGCGTTGTTCGAGTGTCTTACTCGTTGTAGCTTGACATGGTGCTCGTTTTCGTGCCGGCGATTGTGTATCTACATCAACCTCTTGTGCAGGCAGTGCAGTTTCGGCAGTAGAATTTGTCGGGTTGTCTGTGTTTGTTGTGTCCATGCTGTCTGATGGCGTGTCCGCTGTGTTGGATAAAGCTCGTGCCTCTTGTGCATTAGGGTGTGGCGGTGCGACTTTCGTTTTCATGAGAGTGCGTCGGTAGTCGAGTTTTGCTTGCTTTGGGAGTGATTTAACAGTACGGGTTGAAGAGGGGCCTTGGGAAGGAGGGGTATCGAGTGGCTGACTCGCCTTAACTTCCCTTGTTGTACTGGGGCTCCCAGAGAGAGCCTTCACAGAGGCTATAGATGTGTTGCGCACTATGGGTCCTTGGACAGTGGGGCCGGTTCAGCTGCGGCTTCTACTGCGGCTGCTACTGGGGCTCCTGTGGCGGCTCCTGTGGCGGCTCCTGTGGCGGCTCCTGTGGCGGCTCCTGTGGCGGTTCCTGTTGCGTTCTGGGCTCTGGCTTTCCTCTCGAACGATGACGACTTTGTGGGTAGGTGCAGGTGGTGTTTCACCTTGAACATGGATCTGTGGGTTGGCATATTGTCTATGTCTTAGTAGCTTGAGGTAGGCTGCCCGGCGCACCGCTTGGTCTGCTGCCTTACGGTCTCGCAATCTGGATCATCTGCCGCATGGTCCTTTCCGCAGTTGGGACAGCCAGGTTTGCAGTCATGTGCGCTGTTCGAGTCGGTCGTTGTGTGCCCACAAATCTTGCAACAGTTAACATTGCTGTTGGGGCAGACATCCAGTCTGTGGCCGATAGCTAAGCAGGCGGTGCAAAACTGGGCTCGGGGTTGGTGTGGAACGCAGCGGAGGATGCCCCCTCTGTAATTGGAGATCACAGGGAGAGGCCTTCGTCCTGAAGTTGGCATAAATATAGGCTGATGATGATGATGATGATGATGATGATGATGATGATGATGATGAAATACGGGTGGCCTCTCATGTGTTCAAGGCGGCTAATTCGGACATTTCAATGCTTTGTCGAAGTTTAATTCGCTTCGTCCAAGTGGGTTTGCTTGCTCCCTACCAAGAAGTGTGCCTTTGTGTGTATTGTGCAACCGCCTTGCTCAGTGTTCCTGCCCTAAAATTTGTGATGGGTGGATGCGTATACCATTGAGGACTTGAAAGAACTGCGTCTGCTCCTCACCAACAATGAAATATCATCTAGGTGACTATGAGCTTTGCCCTATGAGCGATGGAATAACTACAAGAACATTGGTGGCCTCAGCTGAAGTCACATATGCGGTGTGGGAAAATGGTGAAATTGCAAAGAAACATCGCAGCCCACTTCGTTGTGAAGGAACTAGCCAAGCTGATCTCCAAGTGGGTTCCGCATGACTATATACGCAGACACAAGCTGCGACCATTCGTGAAGCAAAACATGCGAGCGGCAAGCATCCCTCGTTCTGCATTTTGACTTCGCAGAAAACTGGACTGCCATTGTTTCAAAAAAGATTCAATCCTACCACTGACACAAAAAACAAGTGTCAGTTTTCACCAGTGGTGTAACCACCAGAAAAAGACACTCAGTTACGCTGTTACAAGGGGTGACATGTCGCAAGACGCAACTCATTCATGCTTCGCATTAAGCAATAAGATTCACGAGTGCCTTGAAGTACCCCCACAAAGCCGCTTTACCTACGTTAGTGACGTTACTGTAAACCACTTCAAAAACAAATATCGGTTGTATGAGCTTTCAGGCAATAACTATGAGTCAATAAAGTGGCTGCTCTCAGTGACCGGACACGGAAAGAATTCATGTGATGGAGTTGGAGGAGTCGTAAAGCATCAAGCTTCTCATCACAACCTAGGCGCAGAAAATTGCGCGTAGGTGGCACATGGTGGCACAAATGCAAGGCAAGCTCAAGACATCCAGCTGATTCATGCGCTCGCGAGCGAGATTGAGTGCTTCCGTGATGAAAAAATGAAGGAGTGGGAACTTGTGCCCCGTGTGCAAGGCATCCGTTCATGGCATGCTTGGCTTTGCAGACCAGACGCGACTCGCTCTAAGCGTGCTATGTATGTGGCCAAAACGTCTGCCACCAACCTTCAAATAGTCGAAACTTTTTAAATCTTGGTTGATCACACCTGGTGCGAAATCATCATCATGATCATCAGCCTATATTTATGTCAATTTATGAACACTTATGTGCTAACTAAACCAGCTATCTTGGCGACTGATATCCAGGAGCACAAGTTATCTTTGTCTTTCATAACGACCTTTTAATTTTGGAATAGCGCGACAACGCAACACTCTCATCTAAGGCATCCAAGACGATAATTCCATTCCATGAAATCAGATGAAAGAAAGGAAAGGCACCACTGGGTGTGCTGTCTGTTGACGAGGAATTTCGGCCGCTGTGCTGAAGTCACGAACTACGTGAGTGCGTTTCGTTCAAACAGTTCTTTTTTTTTTTCCGAAAACATTTTCCACCGACCGCAAATACCTCATTCTTGTCGCTGAGCAAGGCTGACAAGAGGAGGCGTGTCGTTGCAGTAATTTTTTCGCAGGAAATGCTCTGTTCCGCACTATGGACCACTCTCTCGAAACGCAATATCGAACATTTCTAAGTTCGTTCCAATAAGAATGATGCAGCAGGTTTTTTCCATATTATTATTCTGTAGTCCTCAGAGAACAATTAGGGTGACGTTTTAACGAGATTGAGATCGTTTTATGTACATTTTCAATAAGTACATTTTTTCTAATTTTGATGCTCTGAGTAAACGAAAATTACTTTAGAAATTAGTAGAAGAATAACTATGCACAGGTTCGTTATCCACCTCAAGGGCCTATGTCTGCCGTAAATCGCAACTAGGTGGGATGTACAGGGAAATAGGAACAGAGCCCCAAAGTTGAGCCCGTCTGAAAAATGTAGCGTTCTCAAAAATTAAAAAAAGAAAAAAAGTCAGAAAGCTTACTTTAATCCCATGTCCAGAAAATACCGTCAGGTACTTTCCCTTTACTTCTAGTTGCACTGGAAGCAAATATATTTCGTATACTGCACTTGCGTCCCTTAAGCATTGTCGCGCGGCAATTTTGCGTGTAGGCACACTAGAGCTCATTTTTTGCAACCAATTTTTGCGAGAACTAAAGCATTCCAAAGCAGTTATTTTCCGAGAACTATACAGGACTTGAATATACTTCCAGAATCAGTAATGATGTCGCCAAATTTCGTTCAGTCTCTGGAGGAGCACATTTTATGTTAGTCGAGAGGTTTCTTTTTCCTGCTGATGTTGGGTTTGATTAACTACGTGATAATGCGTTTATTACTTAATATGCATTCAGTGTAGCTTTTTTTCAGTCCTTGATGCTTTGTATTTTTAGCGTATTGTTATCTATTACTTGATATTCTACCATTGTATGTATCATTTTATCATTGTTTTTATTATCATGTATCTGCCCCTCCTGCTTGGGCCCAAGTTGGCCTGCAGTATTTTCAAATGAATAAATAAAAAAATTCGCGGGCTTCTTTCACGCTCGGAAAAACAGTTTTATGAGGCACGTATTGAGCGACAGAAAGCTGTTGCTCAATTTTCATTGCTCAACAGATTGCTCAACAGATTTTCATCGCTCAACAATTGCTCAACAGATGTTGCTCTACAATTTTCTCATTGACACTTTTCATCTAATAATCACATTTGAGAAGTTGATTAATTAACTAATACTAGTTATGTAATTGGGCGGACTGCAAAAATAATCTGAGTATCTCCAAGCGACGGCAAGCGACATTACCATGGTTCTGTCCAGCTACGTGGCATTTGCATATCTTTAATCTTGGTGCATGATAGTTGGGACACCCTGTTAAAATAATTATCTCTCCCGAAGACCCTGCGTTTCTTAACATTGTATTTTCACACTTTTGTGTATGGTGCGACACCTGGAAATGAATATTCAACAAACCGTCTCTGTTCATTTACTTTAGGTGTCTTAGTCCTTGTATTTTCACGTATTTCTTCAATATTGCTTACTACTAAAGGTATATTGAATATAAGTGCCTTGGACTCCTCACCACTCATTTTGTCTTGGAGCAAGCATATCGAAGGAGCAAGCTCTCTTCGCTTCCGTGAACTTACAAATATAGCTCTTCAATATTAAAGGTGCTTGTTGTCAACTTCGGTCAGAAAAAGTCCCCTAGGAGTTCCGAATGCTACAAAGTCTACCAAATTGATTATTTGTTCTGCCAAAACTGCTATGAATTTGTTCATTCTAATTATTTTACTGGATTTTTCCAGAACTGTATATTGCAGTAAAATATTATGCACCTATACACTATAGGAATTTTTCAAATAACATGCTAAAAAATTTTGAAATGTTTTTGGTCAATTTTTGTCCACGATTTTCGCAATGGGGTACTATTTAAAATATGACACAATGTGCATTAGACAGGCCTGCATATTGGCATTCAATTCCCGTTATTATCTCTTTGTTTTTCGGACCTTCTAGTAGGTTTTACACTCTTCTGTCTCTGTTTCTGAACTTGTATCCAGTGTGTGTGTGTGTGTGTGTGTGTGTGTGTGTGTGTGGTGTGTGTGTGTGTGTGTTGTGGTGTGTGTGTGTGTGTGGTGTGTGTGTGTGTGCGTGCGCATGTGTGTGTGTGTGTGTGTGTGTGTGTGTGTGTGTGTGGTGTGTGTGTGTGGTGTGTGTGTGTGTGTGTGTGTGTGTGTGTGTGTGTGTGTGTGTGAATTCCATGAAGATTTTCGCATCCTCCGACTAGTCTTGATACTTTTCATTGCGATACCAATTATATGGACCTCCAAGCGAATCTCTGCCGTCGGCGTCGGCGTGATGCTCTGTATAAAGTCAGTGTGATAACATCGCAGCCGTGCGCCGTATGCTGTAGGTGCGAGCGAAAGCGTGCGAGGGTGAGCCTAGAAGGATGGTGGCTTGGTGCGGCGGTGTCTTCTCGCGCTCGCAAGGGAGGAAGGCGGGGAGACTGCGCGCCGTCTCCTCACGTGCAATGGTGGAGCGGGGAGAGAGAGAGATTATTGTTGAAAAGGGTGAAAGATTGGTTAAAGTGCAGCGCGATAACTGTCTCCAATAGAGGACACCTCAACCGCGCTGCACAGGGGGATGGGGATGAAAGGAAAGAGAAGGGAAAGGAAGAGGTCGCAGGCGCAGGAGCGGAAGCAGCAGCAGCATCATCTAAGGCGCCGCAGGCGCGTGGGGTTCATGTCGCACACTGTCGGAAATGAGAACAGGTGGAAGCGGGGAGATGTGCGCGTGCTAGGAGTGCATGGGGGAAAGGGGGCAGGTTAGTGCACATCTCCTCTTCTACTTCAGGCGCGGTGGCTGAGCGCGGCCGTGCGCGTCTTATCTCGGAGGCAATCTGTACTGGTTCGAAGGAAAGCCGACCTGAGATAGCTGAGGGTTCGTGTTCGCTGTTTCTCGCGCGCCTAATCGTGTTGAAGCAAAAGTGGCACGAAGGGGAATTCAC